>NW_008613259.1:2883-16513 GCF_000691845.1 Merops nubicus | reverse complement strand
CACTCAGTGCCACTGGCCATGGCCCCGTTTAAGCTAGGAGAGAGAAACTTTCCTTTCTACGCAGGACTCACATCCTTAGAATGCACTTTGTGCAGTGCCTGGCACAATGCAAGTCTTTACCCATGGCCAGGCTGCTACTGGCATCCAAATAATGACAACTTTTTTCTTTTTACTAAGCAATGGTAGTTTCAGCTATCCATACAATGGCAGGGGAGTTCAGAGATGATCACTTATTCTTCCCTTCCCTACCCAGTGCTGCCCTTCCCTCCTTTTCTTTGCCCCCTCCTCCTCTTCCCTTATCTTTCTCCCCCTTTGCAGTTTTCTGAAACACAAAAGGTTAGGGTGCAGTGTGAACTATTTGGTAATGAAATCAATACTTTCATGCTATATCTGCAGTTCCTGCTGGATTTTTAGGAATATTGCATCGTTTCTACCATCTCATAGGGCTAGGTTCTCAGCTGAGTCACCAGTGGCACTAGGGAGTGATAGCTCGGCTGCAGGAACAAAACAATATCTGTTATAGTGCCTGTAGGAAATTCAGTTGATGTCTGTCTGGCCGCTTCCCCTTCTTTGTGGGGACACTTCTGAGGCACTGTAATTGGCTTAGCCAGGGAGATAAGTGACAACTGCAGACGGGAGGAGGAAAAACAGGAGGAGGAAACCTCTCTACTTTTTATCTCTCTATTGAAAGGTCAGTGTCAGCCAAGAAACACTTAAAAGAGATCTTCTGCTCTTATCTTGCAAGAACAAGGGCACATGGAAAGATCTAGTCATGAAAGAAAAAGCCAACTAAAAGGCTGCACATGCCTAGGGCTTTCTGTAACGGTTCCTGAGGAGCGGCTTATTGGTGTACTCAGGGCTAGATAAGAGAACAAATTAAAACTTCCAGCCTTCTACCAGCCACATGCATTGGTTCATAGTCACATTCACCTCTTTTGGAATCTTTACCCACATTAGGTCAGCAGAGCTTCACTGATTTCCTCGATCTCAAAAGCATGCCTGCCTGCTTCCTACAAGCCTTTCAGCATCACAGGCTATTTTACACGACCTGATATGACTTTATCTGCTTTTCTTAAGCAAAGTGCCTCAGTCTGCGATGTGGAACACTTTGGAGTCTAATTACATGCAGGTTGATTTAGATGGTACCAAGTAATTTGAAAATGAGAGAACTGCTGGAGCTCTGAGAGCCTCTGTGTTTCCTGGTTGCATACAAAAGACACTGCAGCAAATTGTTTCGACTGGCATAATCAGATGAATGAATCATAAAGCAGACAAACAGCAATTCATCTCTCCATGAAGCTTCTTTCTCTAATAGCACTGTAGTTAGTCAGCTCAGTAATGATATTTTCAACAAAAAATCACTTGCAGTCAGGTTCCTCTGCTCTGAATCCCTCACTAACCAGAAGATAGTGTAGTTTCACAGCTCTGTTCTGTAGAATAAAATGGTTTTGTACCTCTACAGCATTGAATATCAGGTAAAAAGATCAGAGTTCCCCTTACCAGATACATTTCCATCAGCAGTCTCTGACCCAGGGTAACCTTGGAAATGAATGTTTAGCTCATTTTCATAGACCAGACCAGTACAAATCCTGTTGAATGAGGCATGGGCTTCAAGCTGTCCTACAGCAGGGCAGAATGCCCACCAAACTCACTCCAAGTTTTTGTAGGACCTGAGGCCTAACAAAAAACATTATGTTCAGAGTCCAGAGCTTCTTTTAGTATCTTTTTGACATCAGAGTTTTCAGTTGGTAGAGGGTTCACGCATGGGCACACTGTAAAAAACATTCTTCTCATTCTTGAGTTTCATTGCTTGATAGTATAAATATAAAATACTAAACTCTGCAAATTCTGCTCCTCTTGCCTTCACAGGTATTTGCAGAGAAAAGAGCAGCTTTTGGTATTGTCTTCTGTGTTCAAAACTATGCAGCAAAAGTTACAAGCTAGTAATTGGCCATATAGGCATTATCTTGAAAGCATGAAAAGGTTGGGTAGTGATATTTCAGCTTTTGGATAATTCCTAAATATACATTTTTGACAACACTCAAGGGTGGCATTATCAAAGATCTGTTCTGAATCAAATGTACAACACTTAATTGTCTAGCTTACCTGCTTGGCACTCCTTATTTGTAAATACTAAGGGATTATGCAAAGTTAAACTCTAGCATACATATATTATTTTTTCAAAATATTTCTTTGGCTTTCAGCCACCTCTTCCTGCGAGCTCTGGAAATCATCAGGGTTCTTCTTTTCTCATTACTACTGTAGATACTGATGCTAAAAATCAAAAAGAAAAGAAAAAAAAAAGAGGCTTTTGTGGATAAAACATAGAGGAGGAAATAAAGAAGTTTCAAGTGTCAGCAGTTTATGTCAGCCTGGAGTTTATTTTACACCACAGAACTGCTTCAGGAGAGTGGGTAACGCTTTGCGTGCCCTTAGCTAGATGTAAGCAGTTACACACCAGATTGAGTCATACTTCAAGTCACTGGCCTGAACCAACCGTAATAACAGGTTTTGACCCATCTGTTACATCTGCCTTGGCTAGTGGAGAATTTGTGTCCATTTCTGTACTTTGATTCCTCTGACCTTTAGTTCAGCACTGACTTGGTATCCCAAAACTTGGTTCAGATTTGAGTACGTTTTTCGTTGTTTTTTTTTTTTTTTTTTTATTGCATGGTATTTGCTTACACTGCTTTTTTCCATAGTTTTATTTCTACATGCTTTCCTTTACCACCATTTTTTAAAAATAACTGTACCTCAGTCTGGCTTTTTCTGGTCACCAGCTTCTGCTATTCAGTAGTTGAGAGAAGGAATTTCCTAGAGATCATATGTCTTCAATGAGCCTGCTCTTGTGCTGATGGATTTCAAATGTTATTTTCTGCAATATTCATTTAAGGCTCTGCCTTTATGGGTGTGCCTGCCAGTTCAATTAGCTGTCCATTTTTAGAAAGCCATGCACAAAGTGGTGGGTCAATGGTCAAAAATAATTTGCTGAAACGTTAAAATAGTTACAGACAATGTTTAGTTTCTGTTATGGTTACAGGAAAAATGTCACTTTGCATCCTTCTTTAGTCACTGTCAGTTCACATTGGCAGATGACTAACTTTGCTATCAGCTCCTCATCCAACCTCAGCCAATTTAGCTGCCTGTTGATTTCCATATTACTTTTTGGGGAGTGATTAGCAGATGTGCCACTGTCTCACTATCCAGAGCAAGTCTGTCTTCTGATGAAGGTGGTTGGTATGATGTAACGAGGATACATGGGCGCATCTTCTGCATCCATGATACTGCGGGTCGCACTGTAACTGAATAGGTTCCAGTGTATCTGAATTTGTCTTAGGACAGAGAGGCGGAATAGAGACATGTCCAAGGTGTTTCCAGTCTATCTTTGGCATCCGTGAACAAGGTACCAACTGCAAATGATACTTGTGCTTACAAGTTCTTTTTCCATGGAGATCCTTCAGATCAGTTCTTGACTTGAGATGCCAGTGGGTACCTAGCAGATGCCCAGTCTCCTCCTCCTCTGCTGGAGCAAGGCCACCTCCATGCAGCTTCCTTGCAGAAGGAATAAAACAAACCACAATCCAATGGTGTTGCTTTTTGAAAATTATTCCACACTAGGACTCATACATTTCTGTTACTCTTATAATTAATAAAGGTGCTCTGAACTATCATATTGACTTTGGAAAAGTGACTAACCATGGTTTTCCCTCTGGATGCCCGTGTAAGTTTTAGGTGAGAAGTTTCATAATGTAAACAGGCAGCTGGATAGAAACTGAAAAAGCAGTTGGAAAGTATCTATTTTAAAACAACAAAAAATAACAAGGAAAGGGCTGGAACAGTAAACGGGCTTCTGTAAAAGAATGGAAATAACAGAACAGAAAGAGAAAAACGTCAGAGAAACAGTCTGTGGGCATCCACAGGCACAGCTGTGAGACTGGCAGCAGTTTGATCTGGCTTATGGACGAAAAAGACAGTCCACGTCTTTCTGGCGCAGTTCACTGCCTTGTGAGTAAGGACCTCAAAGTATATTGAAGAGCCTCAGCAAAGGCAGATTAGAGGGAAATGCTAGAAGTTGTAGCTAGCTGTAACTAAGCAGCATAAGAAAAGCCAGGAAAACCCAGTATTTTCAGGCTTTGCTTTCCAAGGTCTTTTAACTCCAGCAGAAAAGGATGGACAATCCTCAGCCTGCTCAGAGGAAGATATTAGACATTCATGCCTGCCTCTGATGCACGGGGGTGCCACAGCCATGCCTCCTCCACAGCCACAGCAAAATGGCTCTGCTCAGAGCTCCTCACTGGTGCAGACATTTTATTCACACCTTTTTGTTGTTGTCATTTGTCCTGCTCTCTGAGTCTTTGGTGAGAGCAAGATTAGCTGCAGCAGGGTCAAAGGTATAGTTGTTATCTCTGTATGTTGCACATAAGCATGCAGTGATTTTCCTGCACATCCATGGAGAAGAGAAATGCAGCTGTGGCACAGCTCCTCCTGAACCATGAAGGGAAAAGAGGAGCGGGTGGAAGTTTTCACACCTCATGACACCAAGTGAGTTGAGGGGTGGTAAAGCAGTACTGGTTTATTGGGGAGCTTTCATGAGCATGGTCTACTCTTTTTGTCATTGGTAGACTGCTGCCATAGCTTAAATAGATCTGGCTTGTCCAGCTGTCAACTCACAGAGTCCTCCAAATAAGTTTTCTGCTGTGGAGAGCATCTTTCCAGAAGAAGACTTGATGCGCAACTTTATGAAATCTTGAAGACAGATCCAATGAATGACACTTAGCTTGTCCCACTGCAGTAAAAGGAATCCAAGAAGGGGACCTGATCTTAATTTTCTTGCTGAGAGTAGCCTGCAGAGCCTGAAATTCAAAGATACAATATCTGCTTTGTTACTCTATGAGCTTGCTGTA
Source organism: Merops nubicus (assembly GCF_000691845.1). Lineage (NCBI taxonomy): Eukaryota > Metazoa > Chordata > Aves > Coraciiformes > Meropidae > Merops > Merops nubicus. The sequence continues at coordinate 11,609 of NW_008613259.1, read as the reverse complement.
AAATATGCTGTAGCCTTTGCCAAGGGTATGTTGTGCATTCCCTGGAGGTTTTTCAGCACTGAGGAACACTTCAGACTGCTTAACAGTTTGTTCAGGCTTTGCCTTATAAGGCCTTTTAACTCCAGCACAAGCTCATGGCAACTCTTCCAAGTGTCAGCCTCTTGGGAACAGATCACAGCAACAGTTTTCTCTGCTCAGGGAGCAACGTTTGTCCTGTCTGCTTTGACCTGTTCCCCTTCTGGCTCCTGTCCTGACAGTTAGCATAAAAACGTGGCCTCAGGGTGCAGGGTGGGGAGGGCAAAAGCTTTAATCTGCACATGTTCATGTCCTTACTGCAAAGGTTTAATTACTTTGAATGCACCTAGAAAGATTGGTGATCTACAACCGATACACATTCTTCAGTGATAAGGCATGGGATCTGCTGCTTTTAAGGAGACATCTGATCTGCGAGGGCAGCTGAGGGAGCCGGGAGTTAAAAGTTGCTCTCAGTTCATTCCTGCGGCCTGAGGACATGTAGCTGCAATGGTAGCAGCAGATCTGTATCAGGGCAGCAGAGATATTTTTGCTTTTTCTTCTTGCAGTGAGTATATGTCTTATTTTAGTAGCTCTGAAACATCAGCAAATTAGGCTAAAGTACTGAAATGGGGAATGCAAACCACTGAAAGCAGAATATGCTCTGCTTTGACTTAAGATATCCTCTCTGAAAGCTGTCTGAGTTATAAGCCATGGGAAAGAGCCATTTGTGGAAACCCAGGAGGACTCAGCCTCTTCCGTGGTTCCTTGCAGTGGTCCCATCACAGCTTGGCTGGGCTGCACGCTGGCAGAGACCACACTGGGCTCTGCAAGTGTTTGGTGCTCTGAGGAGAAGAAGCCTTATGTGGGGGTGACCCCTGGTAAACCAGCCAGGAACAGACTTTGGACCTTCTGCACCCCAGTCCCATGTCAGAAGACTATCCCATCTCTAGCAGGCAAAACTTCACTCCTTCAACCATCTCCACACCCAAGAAAGCCTTCCATGTTTCAAAAACCTACAAACGATAGCAGGTACAAATGGTGCCAGACTAAGCCTAGAGTATATCCAGACTGTATGGGACAAAATATGCAAAAGAGGCCCTGCAAGCCAAGAGCTGTGTGACTTCAGTGGGATTAACTCTTGCACAACATCTCTTCAAGGGCTCCAAAGAGAAGCCATGGCATGAAACCTGCTCTGGGGGTGAAAGGTATCGAGACATCATGCTGCATGCCTTCTGCATTGTTATAGCCAATACTTGTCATCACACAGTGATTTATTAAGAACCAAAAGATCACAACTTAATTAGGCATTAAAACTGAAATGGCCAGAATATCTGTGGACATTAGGTTGCTCAGCTAGATGTATAACAGGATGAGTTTCTCAGCAAAAGGAAAAAGAACTGCTCAGACTGCACATGGAGCTCCTTATGCAGGTGGGCACATCCATATAAACACTTAAGCTCCACCTGCTAGCCTCCAAAACCAACTAAACCACCTTTTGAAGGCTTTCAAACCACTTTCACACACAGTCTCTGATGTGGGCACTGCAGAAAGCTTTTCCTGCTTCCTACTTGCAGCAATACTGCATCCAACCCTCCAGCTTTGTAGCTGCTGAAATTGCAGCTCACTGAAGGCAAACAAAAGCAAAGCTAATGCTTATTGTGGAATCTTTTACACAAAAATATCAGACTAGAATACTTGCTCTGCTTCCCCTGAAACACTATTTTAATTCAACAATGCATGCCAGATCTCCAATCTAAAGGCAATTCCTGTTTTTCCTGCCATTTTTACATTAACTCATTTTTCTCAGTGCATTCTTTGTTTCTCTTCGAAGTATCAAGAATGTTCCTTTTGTTTTGCATCTCTCTGCCTCTCTTCCTCACTCCAGAAGATTATGAGCTACTCTTCGTTTCTGCAGTAGTGGATTTTCTGTGTTGTTTGGGAAAACTGCTCATATCGATTTCAGGAATGATTCCCATTATAAAATTTCACAGCTAGTGCATTTTCATCATGGGATAAGACAGGCAGCCTAAAGTACTAAATCAAAACTCTGATAGCTGAAGAACAGGTGCAGTGAAACCACTATCAACACCAAAAAGCTATTAAAAAGAACTATTTTTTTGAGCTTATTTGTGGAACTCCTTGCCAGCCTATACCACTGATAGTCAGAACTAGCTATAAAAGAGTAAAGGGCTGGAAACTCAAGTTGATAACAAGATTTAATAACACAATATTTTGAAAGGGAAATCAAATCCAAAGTTGTTCTCCAAGCTCTGATTGTGAGATCCCAGGCAAAGCAGTATGATTTTGAAGCTAAAAATAAGCAGGTTTTCAAATAATTTTGTAACCAAGAATAAAAATACATCACATCATTTGCAAGCTTACATTTCCACATGTACTCCATACAAAAGTGAAAAGTACTGCAAAGTGCTTTTTTCAGAAAATGTCTTACCTTTACAAAAAAAAAAATCAAACCTTTTGAGAAATTAATCAAATAAAATGGGAAAGTTTTTTAATCTTTCCATCTCATTAATTCATATATTGTGTACAAGCCAGGCTGGATAAATTATAATTAATTTCCCACTAATTATACTTTTTAAACACTACATATTAGTTAGATTTTCTGAGGCTGCAGCTATTGCAATGCCAGATGCAGTTTAACTAATAGTCATTCCTCCTCAGCAGTCACACAGCAAGCAGTCACGGTACTGAGGTGTTCACGTTAAAGCACAAGAAGACAGCATGCAAAAAAATCCACCTTCACAAAAGGAGAAGTGATTTGCAGGTTCTCAGGGACTGATTAGTAACCAGATCTACAGAATGTGTGCTTATCAATCTACTAAATAAAATAACTCTAATGTTGTTAGGTTAGAGTTTGTTTGAAGTAGTGTTACCCATCTGGAGACATGTAACTTTGTTATTCGAGTAGAATGCTCAGGGCTTGAAATTGTCACTTACAGGCCATGTGGAAGATAACTGCAAATGTTGTTACACTTCTACATCTTTCTGTGTGTGTAATAGGGGGGAGAAAATATTGAAATTCATAGATAGATCTGAAATGTGAGATCTCAAAATACAACTTAAGAAGTCCTGTCTTTCACAGGGTGCAACACAGAGATAAGTGCATTCAAAATAGCTGAATTGGGTCTTGGTGATTAGTAATTTGGCAACAAGAAGATCTGTGAAGATGTTTTTTAAAACAGACATCTGCAGGACTTCTGCCACTTCATTGCCATCACACACCAGATACAATATTGGTATCTGCTATAGACATTTGTACATAGATTTATGAAGGCTAGAAGCATCCTAGAACAGCTCTAAAATCACATTGTAATTGCCTGAGCACTAGAATCAACAAACACTTTGTCTTCTGCCAAAGCTCAACTGGAAGTATTTTATCAGTCTTTTATAAGTATATTTTTCCATGATAGCAACAGTCTAGCATGTGGAGAAAATTAAGTTGCCTGAATAGATCTGATGCAGACAGACAGTACAGCACTCTCTGTGACTTTGGTGAGTGCCCAAACTGAAAATGTTGCATTGCCCATAACATCAGAAAATCAAAATAAATCAGTCATCTAAAGAAATCAAGGGGACACATAGAAAAAGGGAGATAATTTTTCGTTTCTGTGACAGGAGCAGATGATCACATTAGATAACCTCATAAAGAATAAATTTTTTTTCATTAGCTGTATTTCTTTCTCTCCTTATAATTTTACAAGCAAAGCAGTGCTCCTCTACCACCGTTATGAAAGAGTCTGTTTTGCTGTGAGAAGTGAGCAGCAGCAGAAGCAGGCCAGAACTGATGGATTTTCTTCACCTTCACCAAATTGATTGAAACCTCCTAGGAGAAATCTGCAAGGCTCTAATTCTGCACAAGAATTATTCAAGAAAAAAAAAAAGTCTTATTTTATTAAATTAACAACCTGATATGTTTCCTTCTTCTCCATTTGTGCAGATGGTCCTGCTACATGTTTGCTATTATTTTAAATTCATTTTAATTTATGATGAGTACATAACTACAGTAGGCTCTGTCATGCTACCTGACTGTTGTAAACCAGTCCCAGCCTCACAGGAAACATCCTTCATTTCATTCCTGGCACATCTACCACTAACTGTCATAGCTACAGGTGAACATCCCTTCAGATCTCTCTCAAGAGGTCTGAATTTAACATAAGGTTCAGGATATCTGCAGCCTTGCTATTTTCTAGTACAAGAGGCATCAACCAGAGCTGAAGAAAGATTAAAAGCCTGCGTAAGCACTAAATTAAGACATAACCAGATGTTTTCAGGGTTACAGCATTCAGCCTCTTCCCAAATATCTTTATTTAAATGGTTGGGTGACTGTTTAGTGTTGAAACAATTATGTACTGTACTCTATTCCAGGTTCCAAAATTGGAATATATGCAGAATCTTAAAATGTAGACACATTGACAGTGATTTTCAAAGCAGTCTAGAGGATTAAGAATCATTTTCCACTAAAATCAGTGGAAGACAATGTCAATCATTTAAACTGCGTAGTAAATCAGCACTAAATTTCATCCTACAAACTGCTGACTGTTAGGTTTAATGAATACTGTCTCTTCTGAATTCTTAACAGACAAGGCATTTGTATACTAAAGGTGCAAGACATAAAGATGATTTCCCAATTAGCTGCACGCCAGAGATAACAGTGATCTCATCTTGTGTGAGGCTTGTATGTGGTATGCACTATAATGTAAAACAGTTCTCCAATTGCTACTTATTATTAAAGTATTAAAGTATAAAATAATACCACTAAAGTGACATGAATAGGAAGTCAGTGGAACTTACATTTTCCTCATGAAGGCTGCTGCTGATTTTTCTCAGCAGCTACTGCTGCTGTGCATGGCCCCAACCTTTGAAAAGCTTTAGAGGGAATACTACATACTTGCAGTGGCGCCAAGCAGGGAATACTCATGGGGATACTGTTCTCATGAAAAGGGCATCACAGTGAGACCATGGAGAAGAAGCTACGGCCTTAACAATCCTTGGAAGAAATAATTTGCACATATGCAATGCAGTGGCTTTGCATAATACATACTGTGTGTTACACTGGTTCAAGGCAAACTCTCGGAACCTAGCGGCTGCCTCCGGCTGTGAAAAGCTTAATGAATTCCCTAGCTAACAACCAAAATTGGACGTACCAATTTGGGTGAACTGCCGACTGATCCAAAATTCATATCAAACTTTCAGCATGGATCCAGTTATTTTTGTCTCTGGGTCCTTCTATGTGACCCTGCCACAATCTGAAGTAGAGGCTAAAAGGCCAGGAGATGATTTCCGTGTTAAAGGTTTCCAATTTTTACAGGTCAGAGGACCAAACAGGGGATAATGACTAAAATTCTGCAGTTAGGGGATCCTTTTTTTTTAGGGCTGGTATCACTAGCTGGCAGGCTCAAAGGCTATGTGACAGTCCTCTGGAGAATTTCAGAAGATGGGGTGTGATAAGTAGACCTGACTCTGATCTGACTTGCTCCTTTTTCAAAGTACTGTCATACCCTTTATTTGAATGCATGGATTTAAGTCCTCTTCATCAAAGAGATAAAATCAAAACTCGGTTTCTTTCACTGCTATAATGAGCTGGAGTCGAAGTGAACTGATCTAAAACACCTACCGTTAAATTATGACCTTGATGCAGACAAGCTGAAGACGCCTCTCTGGGCAGACCTTCTGTGCAGGAGGCATGCTGTCATAAATTTCCTGGTTATTTAACCTTAACTAAAAGCTTGTCATCAACAAAAGCTGCCTGTGTAGACTGGAGTGGACTCCTTATCACGTTTTTGGCATTGAAAATCCAACACCAATCCCCTAGTCCTCCTTTGAGAAACCTGTTAGAAGACCAAACTGAGAATGGACTAGAGGGCATGGAGCCAAATGGGTGTTTTAAAAGGACATATAAAGTTATCTTTTTGTCATATATGGGGGTACAGAAGCAAAGGTCACATAGTGATCAGAGCAGCAATACAACCCAAATATTCAGATTCTGGCCCCAGGTAGTTTCTGGGGCAACAGCTTCTTTTCACCCCTTCTGTAGTTTTGCCAGTTGGGCTACAGGTAACCTTTCTTTACTATCTCACTTCTGAAGCAAAATCAAGTATACTAATATAAACCTCAGCAATAAATATTTTTTCAGTTTTCAAGGGAATATCATTTCAGCTATATACTCTATGTAAAGGATGATCAGCAGGCACAAGAACTAAGTGCTGCTAAAAGCATCTTTCCTGCTGCAGCTTGGGTGTTTGAACATAAAGGAGGGGGACATGCCAGAATCTACAGGAACCAGATTTTTTACCAAGTTTTTAAATCCAAAGTAAAAGAAAATGTACATTTTTTTCATCTTTCTCTTGGCAGATTTCAACAGCCAAGCCAGCTTTAAGCGGTAAGAGAGGCAAGAGTCTCTTCCCTATAAGCATTAAGGTTGTCAGGATCCATGAAAGTCAATGGCACAAAATGTTTCTAATGGGGTGGGTAACACAAGTCCTGGTGTACACGTGAATCTCAGCTCATTAACAGCTACAGAAGGATGTGCAGCTAAGGGGTGCTGACCTATTTCAGTGGCATTGTTATACTGATAGAATAAAAATTCAACAAAATTTCCCTTTTTAGTGAAGAGTTGTCCTGTTAACAGACACATCTCTGCCCTGCATTGTAGTGCTGGGAGTACTACCTGCTGTCGTCAGCTGTCTCTGCCCCAGCTAGATGTAAAGCATCAGGGGAGGAACTGAGAATAGAAAGTGGAAGGCAAGGACTAACCAGGATTTTCTTTCTGTGTAATTTCAGAGACAGTACAGGAAATTGGGAAAGGTTGCCTTACATTTCTCCTCTGCAGGTTATCCCATCCCTCCCTGCTCTCCAGAAGCCAGACTAGGCTCCTGCAGCTGGGTAAGTGAGCTGTGGTGATAACAGCTGGCTCTGAAATCCCAAGAGGACAACAGGCTGTTTCCTCCACCTGGGAAGCTTCAGATAACCCCAACTACCAGAACAGGAAGGAAAGGAGAAAGGTGAAGTGTGTACATCACTTTCTCTTGTCCTTCCCTACCTCAGGGAAGGTCACTGCGGACAGGACCTCCTGGTTTACCAATCTGCGGGCTTTGACAGGGGGTTGCTCTGTGGCTCGCTTCATTAATTGCTGCCAAGAACCGAAGGTGTTGAATAAATCTCAGGGTAACAGGACTGGCAGGTCAAGGTCTCAGGAAAGCCACTACTTGTTCCTGATACCAGCAGAATCACTTACAAGCAGCTGCCTGTGGACAACAGATGCCATTTGGCTAGGCGACCCCTGCTCTGTGGAGGCTCTCAAATACCCCTTCCACTCACAGTGCCTGGTGGTCCACTGAGAGGAGCTGTCCTGCTGCTTGCATGAGCATGTGCAGACCCCTATCTAGTCAGAGGAAGTTTTAGTTCAAGCTCTCCATGCCTGCAGAAGAAAACCAAGCAAACATGGAAAAACCCAACAGACTGCACTTATCAATAAATTATGGCTTACCTATTCATAAGCCTGCTGTCTTTGGGAGGTTTAGAACAAAGCCCTGTGCTCTAGCTTTTGATTTCTTAAACAATGTCATCTCCTACTGTGCGTGCTTCAACTCCATGTCTTGACAGCAAGTGGCAAAAGTGAAACAACAGAGAAAGCAGACAACTTCAAACAACTTCAGTTAAACCAAGCCTGATAGGAATACCTTTTTCAATCCAGAAAGAATGATCTTGTGCACTTAGAAAAATCGACTCAAGAGGTATAGGTTGAGCTCAGCCACTGCCCTCCAGTTCAGCTTCAGACATACCACTTACAGTTTCCCCTTCTGCATTTTTCAGGTGTGAAATGCTGTGGGATACGGAGGGGAGATTTCCCAGCTTTTGCTTGTCCTGTCACTCGGACTGGTTGTTCCACAACCCCACACCACTTGGGGGCTGTTGCCAACAAAAACCTGTGCGAGAGATGATGGGAGATGAAGAAGATGTACTGATGCTAGTATATGCCATCACATATCTGAGTGTTCAGCCACTTCTTACTTTTACCACTGCAAGTCATGAGTGGGGACAGACTGAGCACCCCCACCACCAGGCACTCGGAAAGGGTGGACTTGCACCCCCAGCAAGCAGCCTGGGTATGAGAGAGGACAGCAAGAGACTCTTGTCTGATGAGGCTGAGAGCCTCAATTAAAATTGAAGATGGAATAGCCTCTCCTGGAAATGCCAGATGGTGCCAGTGCCAAAAATTTCAAAGCCTGTGTTGTGTGAGACGCTGTGTTTAAGTGATTCCAAGAAGTGAGCACGGATGATGGGCTCAGGAATCTGAAAGTTTAGACGGACTTTTAATTCCTGGCCTATTTTAATATAGTATATGAGGCCAGACTCTGGTAAGGAAGATAAAAAATAGATGAAACAAACTTCTGAATTTCAACTTAGATGAAAATAATATGGTTCAAATGTGCCCTAGGGAGGGATGCTCAACAATACTGAGGATGCCAGAGCAGTGTTAGTGCAGCACAACACAACATGCTGGCATGTGGTAATTTTAAGAGCCAGAAGTATCTCATCTTAAACAATCTGAAATGCAAATGTGAAGCCTGTTTTCCCTCCTTTCTCTGTGTTTTCTTGACAACCACTGCCAGGATCCAACCACTAACTTGTCACCACAAAAATATGTCGATGCATTTGCAATGGCTGAGGTGTTAATCCTGACCTTCAAGTGT
>NW_008613259.1:0-2852 GCF_000691845.1 Merops nubicus | reverse complement strand
TGCCTTACCTCCCCAGTCTTCAGGCCAAAGTCTGGTTTTGTAGCCTGATTCAGTCCTACCAACAGCCAGGAGGATGGCAAGCCAAAGGCCTTGCCCAAAAGGCAAGATGCCTGGCATCATACAGAAGGTTCTAGTCATATACAGGACAATTGAAAAAAAAAAAAAAAAAAAGGAAAAAAAAAAGATTTCTCAGGAAAAGAAAATGGCTTGACAAAAACCAAACACAGGTGATTCAAACTTGAGCCTTTTCTAATCTATCTCAGGTCCATGGCAAGGACAAGAACCTGATTTCCACCATATAGCTAAACTACACATAGCTTACAGGATCCTCTCCAGGACTGAGCAGACACTAGAGATTGTTTCCTACATGCTTTTCCAAAGAAATTAAAATAAAAATCTGTTTTGCATGGAAATGGGATGCAATTCACACATTATTACAATGTAGCGGTCTTTGCTCTTTTAAAAATTGTGGTGAAAAGAACAGCCCTTTAACTGACATTTGAAAAGTAATAGGGATATTTTTCCTTTCTTCTTAATTTTTAGCAACCAAACAAGGTATATTAAAATACTTTTTTCCTCTTTTTTTTCCGCTTGCTTGCCTACTCTTCTAGAGTCTTCTTGCTTCTCTCTATACCCCACATCCTGTCTTGATTTCTTATTATCTTCAAAATATGGAAATATTAACCTACCCTCCTGTCCTAAAAGTAAACCAAATAAAAAAACTGTGAGCTTAACACATCTTAACCAACAAGGACCAAAAAAAAAAAAAAAAAAAGCGAAAAGCAAAAACATACTGGGTGGTTACTTTTCTTTTTTTCACTTAAAGCTGCCTTGACTAACCAAATGTCCACAGGGGCTGTTCCTGCAGACTCTGTCATGAACTAGTCAGTCACCTGATAGAGGTCATTTCACCTGAGTGTGCTCTGTGAACCACCTGAGTGACGGATTCCTACCTCACGGCTTCACAGCCCTCAAGCTGTACAAAGAAAGGCACTCTAAGGACACTAGTGCCTTTGATTACCGCATGACTTACAGCCTCTCCTCTACTTTGTAAGTCAACAGCAAGACGCATCACTGATGCATCCTCTGTCATTCCTCTGCAGCTGTGAAAAGCCGACAGGGTGGACTGCTACAGTGCATCTGATCAACGTTTTCTTTGCAAAATAAGCTGAAGAGGGGTGCACAGCACTTCAGCATATTTCACTGGGGCCAGTGAAATGGAATGCCCCAGCACTCACTGGGATGCACCATGTGTAGCTCTCACCTGCCAGAAGCACTGCAGTTAAATGGAAGAAAGGATGAATGCGGGGAGAAGACAGCGTACAGCTCAGCTGCAGTCACTGTCCTTCACGAGCTGTCGTGAGATTTCCTATCAGAACTAAGGTGCGCACATGCACCTTTATATACACCCGCCTTGGATGAACTTAAATACATGTTCAAATGCTTTGCTTCGTGGATGCCATGTGGAAGGGAAGACAGGATGGCCTAATGTGGTGCATTTCACACACCACTCTGGCAGCATCTTACATGATTACAGGTTGTGAAGTGAACAGGCTGCCCACCCCAGCTCCAGTTAGGACTGGGACATACCCTGCCTTTGCTGGATATAGCCTGTAGCAGAACTCCTCCTCTGGGCAAGGCTTAACAGCAAAACATGAGACAGGTATTGAAGGGATTTAATTGAATAGCTTGGAAATCTTCGTAGGAGCTGCCCATGTTTGTTCCCAGTACACATGTGGGAGTATAGATGTCTAAACCTTCTGTGACAGGATATTTCAAACCAGATGCAGTCATATAAGCAGCAATATATGGACCTTTAAGCAGTGACTGAGAACTAAAAAGAGAGGTTTTTAAGAAGAACAAAAAGCTGAAAGGGACAAAATAAGCTACAGGACAGATGCCATCCAACAAATTACTTAAAGCTGGAAGACTGAAAATCCCAATTAAAGCTGCAATTTTAGCATTTCCCCTAGCTGTGAGTGCACCCCAACACTCACTTACTGCCTCACTCAGGATACTGCAATGAAACTGCCATTTGGCCACAGAGACTACCAGTATTATAAAATGTCCTGTGAATTTTCTATAAAACAAAGGACCTCTTTCAGGGAGGCAAATCTAAGCAAGAAGCCACCTTGACAGGCCATCACTAGACAAGGAGGCTGGGCACCAGTAAGGGAAGTGGGACCAGGATGTGGAAACACTTGAGAAAGTGGCTACCTTGAAAAGCAGCCTGCAGCAAGTAGCACATCTCAGAGCCGGATGGAGGTGGAAAATGCCTTGGAGAGGAGATATGGGTGCCAGCAGAGATGCAAAATGCCAGGTTGGCTGTCACATGAAAGGGTGGGCACAGAGGAAGCAGGCTGACCTCCAGGCCACCCTCCTCCGAGACAGTACAGATTCTCTGTCTTGTCAGTATGCGGTTATGTTCTGGTTTGGGTTAGAACAGAGTGAATCAGTGATTTTATTCTTCACCTAAATCTTTTCTAGCTAATTGCACTTTCTGAAGTTATCAGCAGATTTGCAGAGACAGTGCCTGCTTCTAGCAGTGATAACACTCCATGTTCAGAATCACCACGAGGGATCGATGTGCAGACCAAGGTCACTGCTAAATCTTCTCTACCACACTGAAGAGTGTAAAAAGTAAAAGGCTGCCCCTGTGGGGGGGAGCAGCCAGGACAGGTGACCCTAACTTGACCAGTGGGGTATTCCATTCCATATCCATCATACTCAGTATAAAGCTGATGGATCACAACAGTCAATTCCTTCTTCTTTGGTGGCCGGCATCTGGGGAGGACTCTGTCCGTTTCGCTTTCGATCCCGATCCGTGTGTTCCTAAATCAAGTTCCAGAATC
>NW_008613258.1:35720-89986 GCF_000691845.1 Merops nubicus | reverse complement strand
GGTTCAGACCCCAGCATTTCAGGGGGGAGGACCAAGACTAGACTTTTGATCTGCCATCATGTAGTCTAAAATGATCTCTTTTTTGCCCTGTTTCCAGCTCAAATGGGGCCTGATGAAGGCCGCAGTGTCCAAATGACCCTATCCTCAAAGGGCTGCGTGGCCAAGCTGGTCCCCAGCGATCGCAGCTCCTCGGGAATCTATGGGAGCGTGGATTTTTTTGCTGCCACAGAGAGGTCTGTCCCTCTTTTGACGTTCTCCTGCTGTCTGAATAGCACATGGCAGGCAGATCAGAGGGACTTATCCGGGCCCGGGGCAAATGCCGCCCTTTCTGAGGCAGAGTACAAGTGCTGTGTGAAGTTGCACAGCAAGGACACCAGCAGCTCAGAGCAGACAATCAAAGGAAAGGAGAGTAGAAAGCAGGAAACATTTGCCACCTGCTAAGTCTCCCAGGTGGCAGAGCAGTCCCAGCACTCAAGCTTTTATCAGCAGAGATGCAGATCAACAGTATTCTTGGGAAACAAGCATCCTCCTGCCCAGTGGGACAGAGCACAGGCTTCATCCAGCCCTGTTCTGTGATTCAGCTTGCAGTTGATGAGGGTGGGTATCCCAAAAGTTGTATAAAGAGGTGGTGGCTTGGTCGCTTTGGGTGCTCTGGAGGGGAGGTTCCTGCAAGAACTCTATGAGTAGTGACACCCACCAAGGCAATGTCCAGCTTGCTGGCCCTAGAGGAGCTGAAGAGAAAGATGTCAAGATGCTGCTGTTTTGAGTAGCTATGAGTGAAGACTATGGAACAGATCCTGACTTCAGATTCCCAGGAAGAGTCTTGCAAAGTGAAATCACTTGAAAGGCTGGGGTGACAAGGACATTACATTGCAAGCTCTTTTCCAGCTGCTTCATGATCACTGTTCCCATGGGAGTTGTAGGAAGGGAATGTTTTCACCTCTCATCCCTGTGCTGGACCCTCAGACAGACATCCCCAGCTTTTCAGGTGTGACTGTGTGGGATGCCACAGCCACATTTGCTTCAGGGAAGCGTTAGCAGATCTTTCTGTGCTACTGTGCCTGGGCAGTTTTGGGTGGTCAGAGTACACCTCTACTATGTACAGAGTGGCTGGGCAGAGGGGACAGCTGGCAAGCAGATCAGGACCTTGGGTCCATTCCCTCTAATCAGGGCAACTCAAGGGAAGTGACCGAACAGCAGCACGGTCCTTCCTCCCGTTAGCCTGATCTGTAGGGCTTGGTCAAAGGTCTTTTTATTACTACTTTCTACTCCAATTAAAACATCCTACAGATTGGGCTTGGCAGACCCTCAAGAGCATCCAGAACTAAAGCCTGTTAACAGGATACAATCAGCTAGGCTTGGGGCTTGAAGTAAGCCAGAGAGGTAGGGAGCATTTGCCAATAGCAACATGCCAAGTGTTATGGTCTGCCCATTTTAATTCGGGCTGTTAATTGCTTTCCAGAAACACCCACTGGTCTCAAATGACAAGCAGAAGCCAGTGGCTAAAAATGCACGCGCCCAGAACAACGGGAAGCCCAGCTTCAGCGAGCTGCATGGCCCCCTTGCACTCAGAATGTCCCCAAGGGCCAAAGAAGGGTGGCAGGGACAGGGTGGTGTCCTGTGCCAGTGGACTTTTGTCCAACCAACATGGTGAGCTCGAAGATATAGTGCCCTCCCGCCAGTTGAACATTGCTTAGTGTTATCTAAAGCCTGCTGGGCATTTTGCACACTCTGGTGGGATTGTTCAGGATGACTGGGAATTCAGTCCTTACAGGGGCTCTTTGAGATCCGTCAGCTGTTTTCTGATGATCACGCCATCCCTTACCTGCTTCAGAGAGAGATGCTTTGCAGAAGGATTTTCACCAGCAGCAAAGCAACCGAGCAGCATTTCTCTGGGGTGTAAAGGAGGAATTAGAAATAGACAAAAGACATAGTTGCCTCATACACTAAGGAACAGTCTGAAGTGATGGAAAGAGATCTGCATTTACGGGTCCCTGCGTGACAATTCAACTCAGTAACATCCAGAAAAGAGATATTTTAGAGCCTTTATGGAAGGTGAGAAAGAAAGGGGTCACAGCCCAATTGCCACATTAGTTTGCTTATGGGGAAGCCATTCAGCATACGGTCCAAGACCCTTTGTCTAGTCTTGGGCAGGACCACAACCCCTTTGCTAAGTGAAGTCCTAGCTAGGGAGATGGAGGTGAGCTGTGACATTTTGCTGGCAATGTGAGAGCACTCCTGGGGGAGAAGAGTAGCTGGGGTGAGCAGGGGGTGCTCTGCTACATTCTTTGCTCCTGGTGGATCAGCATGAGCTTGCAGCACTGCAAGGGATGGAGAGCAAAAGAAACAAGCTGAGTGAAATGACCAGTCTGATTTCTTCATGCAAGCTGAAAGAAATGTGTGGTGTGAACCAGCCCCTAATGAAAACAAGGAGTGATTCACACCTGTCTGGAGACTGGAGGATCCAGCAATTTTCTTTCCAGCACAGACCTAATGGTAAATGAGTTTGAATTTTACAACTCATTCACTTTTAATGACCTATGGGTGTCATTAATGATTGAGCTGAGGACGCATCTTCTATATAGAAAAGCTTTATGGTGACAGGGAATCTTTGTAATTGATTCCCATTGTTTGTTTTATTTTGGGGCAATTTTTTTTTTTCATTTCCAAACATACAAATTTTCCTTATTGTTTCTGACACCTGTCTGCAAAAAGCACCATGTTGTGTATCTCCTGCTATCCCTGACTAAATCACAGGGAGATATCCCTGCATGGCACGTGGGAACTGTGTCAGTAATTCCAAAGATCAAGCAGAGAAAACAGATAATGCAAATAAATCATAGGCACAATAGAGGACTCTCCCGATAGGGACTGGTGGCCTTAACCTCATCCAGACCAACGAGAATCAAAGGTTAATGCAGGTGTCACTTGAAAGGTAATTTTCTATTGATTTGCAGGTAGGTCCCTGACCTACTGACCTCCATGCTACAGGAAGCAGGAGCTCCCCTGGAGCAACACATGTGCGGGCAAATGTAGTGTTTACTTTGGTAGTCCCTCTAGAATTTATAGGCCCAGGCAGGACTAATATAGATAACCCAAGGAATGTGGTAGCCCTTGTAAAGATTTCTGCCTCTATGCTTAAATATTTGGGCAGCAAAATAGCAATCTTGATGATAATTTGACAGAAGAAAACCACAAGGGTACTGTCCGATTTCTACATCTCTTACAGGCAATAAAAAACACCCATAAATAATTTTCACTCAATGAGCCTCGGGAACTACTTGCAAGAGTCGCTGGACATGAGTCATGTTGTGCAGGTGTGTAACTCCATCCACTTCTGTGGAGCTCTTCCTGGTGTGCACGGTGGGAGGGGCTGGATGAACTGGAGTCAGGAATGCACAGCAGCTTGGTGATTTTGGTAGGGGCCACGTATTGGGTGAGTCTCATGGAGCACCTCCAGAGGCTCAGCTGTGAGCATCAGTCCCTAGATAGACAGGTTCTCGAGTCTAGAGCCAGGAAGCAACAGATTGTGGCTTGGCCACAGATTTGGAACTGTGAAGTTGGGATTTTTCCTCCTGTTACTTCAGTATGAAATTAGGGATTTTTTAAATGAAGAACCGAAACCCTCAAAAGGCTTAGCACAGAAAGATGGCTGCAGCACTCCATGGGGATTGTAATTACATCTCACTCTCCCTCTGCTTGCGCTGTTGTTGATGGTCCATGATTCAGAACTGATCAGAGAGGAGATAGCAAGCACAGGGAACCCGCCTCCCGGGAAGCACATAAGGGCGTAGGGCTTCCAACCTGGGAGCTGACAGCAGATTTCCCAACTCAGAGAGGTTTACATTTACAAATAAAAAGTGAATATTTTCAGTAACTGGAAGGATAAGGAGGGAAGGGGTGAAGAAACAAGGAATACACCATTTTTTCTGACCACATGCACCAGAAATGGAAGGGTCCCATTCACATCCTGAGCTCACCTCTCTTACCTTCAGCCAGGCGAGGCAACTAAGCTTGCCAAGGTCTACCACACTTCTCAGAGCTACACTCAGCAGCCCTTTCACTCCCATCCCTGGTGCTCCAACAGTGCCTCAGGTACTCCCTGTGCTTGTCCAGGCTGTCCCTCCCCAAGTGCTTCATCCAAAGGAAGGGGCCACCATCCAAGAACTGAATCTAGGGTTGTACATGGTAAATGGCAAAGGAGATGGGGCTTCTTCCCCATGGGAGTTCATAGCAGCTGGGAGGTGTCGAAGCTTGAAGAGCTGTTGTTATTCCCCAGCTTCTCTGGGTACTGCTGAGAGCAAGACACAGGGGTGGGGATGCTGCAAAGCCTCCATGGCCTGCTGGGAAGCATCTGGATCAGGGCTCAATAGGCCTGCCAGCTCCAGGGAAATCCAATTCTCATCCTCCCACAGAAAGACTCTCAGATATTTCTTTCCAGCTTGGCTTCCCACACCCCACCCCGGCCCAATTCTCATTCCTGGTTCCTCTCCTTTTCCTTCCCACTCCCAGGGCCTTGATCTACTTGCCAAGCCGGGTGTCCTCCTGTAGGCTGCTAGCTGTCATCTACCCCACACAGCCTTCTGCCAGTGATGGATCCAGGCCTGCCTCAAAATCTGGGGCACAGAACCTGGCAATTGCACCTTGACCCACCCAAGCTGGGAGTCTATGGCAGCCTGCGGACACCTTGCCTAGGTGTGACTCAAGTTGCTCATTAACTGTCAGGGCTGCCAGTCGGGCAGGGCATTATATACCCTGTGTTCTAGGCTGGCTTCCCAGGAGACCCAATTTCACACAAGGATTTTGGGGATGGTTTTGGCACAACCTGGTTGGTTGCGGCTTCAATCCAGCCAGGCCTTGCCCTACCCACTGGGAAAGCCAAACGTGGCAGCCTGGTTTTCCCATCTCCCTTTTGTAATGCACTTCTTCTCTCCCACTACCCCACAAGCCTCTGTTTCACAGAGCAAGTCTTGCTTTGTCCTCGCTCTGGGTGGGAACCAGGCCACGATCGAGGCACCTTCACGCTCGATGCTTGCATGGCCGTGTCATCCCAAAGATGACAAACCAAGTCTATGGTGTGGGAAGAAGTCAGTCAATCCTTCCAGGGCTTCCCTGGCTCTCCAGTGGAGCAGGAGGGACAGGCAGTCAGTGTCTGCATGACTCAGGAAAACCAGTTTTGGTGGGTTCACCCCCTTCATCTCCCAGACAGGGATGGGGGTTATGCAGCAGCCCACCTGACAGCCACTGCTGCTCACCTGGCACAAGAACCAGCTTTAAGCAGCCTGTGAATCACAGGCAGCCCACAGATTGCCCAGCCCTGGCAGTGTTACCCCTTCTGCAAGCCTGAAATCCTACAACACTAGATTTGGGGAGCCAGGGAACCTTCAAGAAAGCTGTTGTGCTCCCCAACACCTCCCTTGCTGCTGTCCCTCTTGCTGCTGTCAGGAACCTTTCTTCTCTTGTTCAGCAGCCCTTATGACTTGCCCATTTTTCTGATCTGTAGGTCATGAGAGAAACCACTCACCACCCAGCCCTTGGTCTTTCTAATGTCCCCTTGGGCAGCAGATCTGGTTGAGGCATGAAAAAATGGAAGATGAAACTCCTGTGTGGGGCTGAGCCAGCATCCATCAAGGACCACAGCCAGGCTGCACTGCTGTCTACAACCTTGTGGCAGGATTCCCCGACCTTCTGCCAAGAAGCACAGGAGTGACACGAACTTGATTTTACAGAGGAAGAAACCAGGCACATGGAGGTTTAACCACCCTCCGCTTTTCCAGAGCTGCCCAGACCCTGAAAAGGACTAAAGTGAATCCAAGTGTGAGCTGGGTTGAATTCTACTGAGCTTTTCTCTCCTAGATGTGCAGCACCTGATCCATATGCTGGTGCTGTTCCTTGGTTGGAAATTGTATTTATTTGCTGAAAGAAATCTCTGGGTAAAGCTATTTTTGGATTAGGAGAGAGGAAAAGAAACGCTACAGAACAAGCACATTTAAACAAAGCTGTCACCACAAGTGACAGTTCTTTGACTGTGTTGCCCACAGTTGGTCAGTGCCACCACAGAGCGAGTAACATAGATAAAGCTGATGATTGGAAGGAGTGAAAAAATGTATTGCAAGGCACTGACTATTCCCACCAGCAATCTTGGAGATCTGCTACAGCAAGACTCTGCTCAGCTCTGCAGCAGGGGGAAGGCATCGACTGCTCTCGAAACACCATCTCCTCCCAGATTCACAGGGATGGTCTTCACAGCCTTCCTTTGGTAATGCTGTCACCTCTTCGCTGATACAGTGGGCACTTGTGTCAGCTCCTCTGTAAAGGGCAAATGAAGTGTCAAGTGCAAAGCCAGGATATCTTTTAATAGGCCAGGCCAGCAGCAGATGGGTAGGGTAGGAGAAGATTCACAACACAGCCCTCCCTGAGAGAAACCCTTTTAACAAAAATTAGCTTGCAGCCTTTGACCCCTTCGATACTCACAAACCCAGGCTGTGAAGCAGAGGGACACGGCTGGGTGCTGTCAGAGGTTGATGGCTGCTTCTCCCTGCACAGACTCCCCCAGATGCTGCCGAGGAATGGAGCAGCAGTTGGTTATTATTTTTAGCCCCCTGTTCACGTGGCCTGAGGATCAGATGCACATTCCCAGATGCTCATTCCACAAACGCCGAGATCCCTCCAGGCTTGGCTGCGTGGAGGTGGCGCAGCGCTGGGGGTGTCGGCGGGGCCTGGCCGTTCCACTCCCCCCACCCCGCAAGGGCCGCACCGACTCCTGCGTCTACACGCCACCCGCTGCCTTCAGGAAGCCTCCAGTGAAAGAGGCTTTCCAGGAAACTTGAATAAAGACGCGGGAGGAAGTCAAATGGAACCCTTCCATCGCCGCCGAGCAGGCTGTGTCCCTCGAGGACACGGGCTCACGGGGCAGGTGAAGAGCTGGGAGGGCGGGAGGCAGGGATGCTCCTCCTGTGGAAGGGTGTTAGGAGGGGGGTGAAGGCCAGTGGGAGCTGGAGCAGCAGCCGCGAGGGTGAGACAAGCAGCTGTGACCCCTCTGCTGGGTGGTGACAGCCAGTGGGTGTGGGAGGTTCCACTCCCCGTCCCTCGGGGAGAAGGTGGTTCAGGAGGCTACAGAGAAGGAAAAGGGAGAAAAAGACACCTCCCATAATGAAGAACAGTGAGTGCATCCACAACTCTATCCTGACCTCTGCAGAAGCTGGAGGGAGACTCTGGCATGTCCGAGGTGTGGGAAACAGACTGGGCACGTGCAGACTATCCACAGGACACTCACAGTCAGTCTAACCCTGGGGAAACGTGTGAGCTCCCCTACTTCTACCCACACAGCTCTGAATGGGCTGCCTGGCATCCAAAATCTCAGATGAAAGTCTGAAGTCTTTCACCTTCCACCCATGCAACGCTTCTGGGCAGGGAAAATAGATACTCGGGGTAACCCAGGCCCAGGGAAGTCCTGCTGGGGGGTGATGTGGTGCTGCAGTTGAATTAGGCCCAGCCTGCCCAGCTACAGGAGCTAAAACAAGATCCCTCGGCCACAATCGGAAACTAGACAAAGGCAGATTAGGTGTAAGATGTGTTTCTGCTGGGGATTAATTAACCACTGGCACAGCCTTGGAAGACCATGATGGATTCTCCTTTACTGGATGTAACTTTGAGGGCCCTACTCTTGTTAAAGAGATAGATATTGACCTAGCAGCAGAACTGATAGGAGAAAGGCCCGAGACATTGGCTCCCCAGCTAATCAGCAGCAGTGGAGCATTTGTGCCAGCGCTGGTTTTGGCAGCTGCAGACGTTTGTGCTGGCACCAAAGCCAAGAAGACACAAAGCCTTGCAGATAAGACCTAGGATACCAAAACACCTCTGGCCTCAGTGGTGGATGGCAAGTGGCCTTGAAACCCATGAAAAGGCGCCAGGACCATGGAGGTGTGGGGAAGGCAGGTCCCTGCTCAGCTGCAGGGCCATCTCCATGAAGGCACCTCTCCTTTGCAGAGACACTGCAGACAGCGAGCAATGTCGTGGGTGCCCAAGGCCAGAGGCAGGCATGCCTTCCCCTGCTCTGCAGGCTGCAAGCAGCCTCTGGACCATCCCACCCTTCTCTTCCCTTAGGCGGGGCGATTGCACAGCCACGCTAGCTGGGAGAGGCTTGGGGTGGGGTTGTGGGCTGGGGAGGACTTTTGCAAGCTACTGGGGTTGCTCCTGGTTTGGATGCCTGAAGAAAACTGCTTACCTTGCTTAGGCAAAACTGTGTTTTCTTGCAAGGACATTTCCCCTGGCTTCCGTCCCTCAGACCAGTTTCTGACTGGTAGATAGCTATGGAGTGAGTCACGTTTCTTCGTGCCTCAGTTTCCCTGTCTGTAAATTGAGAGGCTGAATCTGTTCATGTTGATTAAGTCATAGTGCTCCTGAAGGAGGAGGAGAGGCGCCCTCTGAAGCAAACCCAGAGCCTTAATGCCCACAACTTTCCAGGGGCAAAGCCTCACAGCTCTTGACATCACACTTCTTACCAGCACAGTCATCTTGAGAGAGTTGTTGCGATACCCAGCGCGGCTTTGAGCCCACGGACACCCACCAACTGCGACCGCAGCACGGCACTTGATGCTGTGTCTCTCTCTCAAGCTCTCCTTCCTTCTGGGGTGCATGGTGCACCCTGACACCCAGCACCAGCTGGAGCCATCGCCTGCGGGTCTGGGTCCAGGATTGCTTGGCGTACTCCAGGAGATCTGCATAGCCAGCCTTGAAGGGAAAGCTGAAGAAGGGAAATTTGAAGAAGGGAAAAAGAGGTTTCTGATTAGTTGATCTTCAGGTTTCCAGCAACCCCAGGGCATCTCTGGGGAGCAGGAAAACCTTTTCCTGATGCAGCAGTATCTCCACATGTATAGGTGATCCCTGTAATAACCCTCATCAGGGCATGGCACTCTTCCCGTAACAAATATTGAACATACTCAGCCTAGTAAGCAGAAGAAATGTTTGCTGCTTTTATTAGTAACCTTAAGAGACCTGTGCCTTCTGCTCTTTAGCAGTAAACCATCAGCGCCACACAGAGAAGATTTGTTAATGATACCTCCACTTTCCATAAGACTCTTTTAAAACATATATAATCATTTCTATACCTTCTTCTCTTCTGCTAAAGATCAGTAATTTGTGAATTACTGCAGCAGCACTGACCATGGGCTCTCTTCAGGTCTGGAGCACTCTCCTCTGCTAAAAAGAACAAAGAAGGGATCAGATCTTTCTGCCTAATCTGTGCAGCAAACAAGAACTACAAATATTGTGAAATAATCTCAGGAAAAAATCTGGTTTCTGTTCCAGCACTTACAAAGCATTTTCCTGTGTCCACTGCCGCCCTTTAAACTCCAACCAGCTAAAGCAGGACCTGCTTTCCCAGCTGACCATACAATTGATTTCCTCTTTGTTTGTTATTGTGTCTGGCATCCTTCTCTCTGGAAAATCCATGTGCCCATAGACAAACACATAAACACACACACACACACATCTGTAGAGTTCTCCTGTACATGGCAGGTCCCACCTCTCTCTTCTAGGGACAATTGTGGTCAGTGACTGTCACATTAGCCTGGGGCTGGGACAGCTGGCTCCAAGCCCAGACTCCGTCCCAGACCTCCAAGTTTTATCTCTTTGGTGCGCTGTGCCTCAGTTTCTCTGACTTGAACAGAGGAGGAATGATTCGGATCTCCTTCACAAGCTGTTTTCACATCAAGAGACAATAAAAACTGTGTTGTGCTGGTGGTATCAGGGCTTCCCAATCCCATCATTATTTTGCATTACTTTGATGCCCTTGATATCAAAATATCACAGTGTGATTTCATTAGCTTTCAGAGAGGATATCAGCAATCTTTCTCAAGTGTGTGCATGCATCAGGTGAGGGGCTGAGGGTGGTGGAGGTTACCTGAGATGAGTATTAATGACTAACAGCTTCAAGCTCCAACACCAAAAGTGAGAACATCTAAATCTAGATTGAGGCACTTAATTAAAAACCCTTATTAAACTTCCTTCAACACATGGGCAAAATTCTCCCTTGCTTTGTGAAGATATGAATACCAAAAAAAAAAAAAAAAAAAAAAAAGGTTGCCCTTGATCACTTAGGCACATGTTACTTCTTCTACGTTACTTGAGTATGAGTTGGTATTCAAGGATATTCAAGGAGCAAGAGTAGACAGTCCCCAACTCCCTCTAGCCTCATTTCCTCACCTAGGGCAGCATAATTTAAGCATAGAGACAGTGGTGTTTTGATGTATCAAAGTCCTGATGCAACCACTGCCACTGCAGAACCAGGGCTGCAGACTGTCCGTTTTGGCCTAGTTGTTTCAAGGAGAACACACTGCTTTGCATTAGGAATAGAAGTTCCCTCAGCTCTGAGGATGTCTGGACCCAGAGGATGGAGGTCCCTGCTGCCAGCTGAGGTGGAGCCCAGCCCAGCCAGGACCCACTTTCCACAGCACTTTGTCCCTGTGAGTTTTGTAATCCATATAAACCTTCATTTGGAATGGCCCAGGCAGGTGGTTCCCTGTCTTCCTGTTGTCATGGCCATGCACAGAAAAAATAATATTAAAAATCCCTAGCATCATTAAGCAGCTATAATAATTAATCCCTAGCACTTAGTCCTACCCTTTACACTTTCAAGACACACATTGACATTCCCTGGCTGTGTTCACTCACCCTGTTTCTCCTTGGAGAAAACTCTGTATCACATGCTCTGTTACAGAGGGGATGAAGGATAACACGTTCAGGGGCATCCATGCATTTCAGTGCACCAGATGGGAATATGGTATTATGGTTTAAATAGTTTGCTGTCCTTGAGTGGCAGTTACATTGTTCCCTAATTCATGGGGTGCTGGAAAGCCACCAGAACAGCAGCAAGCCTGCAACCAGGTCTTGCAAGTTTGGGCAGAATAGCCCAAAATATTCCTCTGGAAATCTAACCAGGTGTTGGCATGATTCCTCTGCTTTTAAAATTTATTTATTTTTTTTATTGTGCCAGGAGTGAAAGACATATTATTCTGGACTTGTCATGGGATATTGCCCCAGCTGTGATGTCTAAGCTGTGCTTGGTGCTTCAGGAGACCAAACTTCCTCAGAGTCAGGTGGCAGAGCTGGTTGCATGCTATCAGCCACACTGCAGAGCTGGGATGGACCCATAGGACCTAGTTCTGGTCCATGCTCACAGCAGTCTGAAACACACACCTAGAACATAGTGGAAGTAAGTCTTTAAGTGTGTGCTCAGCTCTAAGCACAGGCACAACCTACTGCAAAGCAATGCTGACTTCAGGAGCCTTATCTTTCCTTAAAGGCCAGAGCAATGCTTAAATGCCCCATTAGCTTAAGACCTTAGCACTCTCATGAAGGCAAAATGAGAGCAGTTGTCCTTTCCAGCAAAGCCAACCCCAGAGAACTAGATTCTCCTTTCCCTTCTGCCCAGTCCCTATGCTGATTTAAACTGGACATGCTCTGAATTTATGCTGGGACAAGTGGAAAAGGATCCAAATGCTTTTCCTCACCCCAGAGGAATGGTTGGGCAAACCCCACTGGGACAAACTGGAATAGTGCCTGCACTCCCAGCAGAACCCCTACACCATCCTTGGCTAGGAGATGCTGGCAGTGTCTCATGCACTCTGGTGCTCCAGGGAAGGCATGAAGTACTCCTCATCTCCCAAAGGATCAAACCCTCCAGAGACCCATAGGTCAGATGCTGGAGAGCCAGGCAGCGTGCAGAGGTGGCCAGGGGACAGCCACCCACCACTGCCACCCACAGCATCCTGATTGTACCCTGGTGTCCACCACAGACACCCTCTCCTGTACATCCACCCCCTTCCCCCAAAATATTTTGACGCCCTGTTTTGTCCTCCTTTGCATGTCAGTTATACTATTTCTGAGCACATTTATTTTTATTGTTTTCCGGTGGTGAGCTCGTCGCCTTGAGCTCTCGCCTTGATCTTTTCCACTTCCTCTCACTTTCATGCCTCTTTCTTTCCCCACCGGGCTGACAGGTCGGGTGTTTTTGTCAGAGCTGGTGGGTGAGCTGTGTCCCCACCACACTGCGAGATACGGCCGCCCCCGGCACAGGCTCCTCGGGGTGTCCGTGTGGGTGCCGTCACCCTCCTGCCGAGCTGGGCTCCTTACCTGTTTCCAGCCACCACCAGGCAGTCACTGTCACGTGGAGGACGAATTGTTGACTCATTAATTATCACGATGTAGGTGATGGTTAGGCAGCTGAGTAAAACATCTTCCACGCGGTGCGGCACGGCGGAGAGGAAGGGTTTGCCCTTTAATCACCCAAGTCCAGAAATGGTAAAACAAGCTGGGTGTTGTTGAAAGGGGCCTGTTGGGCAGCAACGTCAGCTCCCCACTGAGGAAACCCAGCTCCCACCTGGGAAGCTTAACTTCTGTTTAGTTTTAGCTGCTCAAAACAGACATTCTTCATCCAAAAACGGGGGGGAACTGGGGCTAAAACAGTGTTTGGCAGCTGAGGAGAGAGAAAGAGAAGGATATTTCTTGAACTTTTTTTCAGAAAAACCTTTCCTTTTGTACCATCATTTTTGTATTGTTCAAAGTATAGTTTTCCTCCACAAACCTTCAACAATACTTTTTTATTTTTTAAATTAATTTTTAGATACAAAAGACTGTGAATCTAAGGAGGTACTAAAGCCAGATCTGTGGTAGTCTTAGCTTATTTCAGCACTTGTGGAAGAAATGCACAAGCATGAAGCATCACAGTGAGTGGAGCTCTGCTTTAACAGAGTTTTGTTGAACCAGTTCTTGTCGTGAGATAAAGGAGAGCATCTAACACAGAAATAGGGATCACCATTCATCTTTCCACAGAGATGAGGCAAAAAACCAAGTGAATGAAATTCAAGTGGTGTGACTCCAGGTCACAAACCCGTGGCCAGTGGAAGGTCAGCAAGCAAGCTGTGACCCCAGGTGAACGCTGCACACCTGTGACAGAGCCAGCCTGGATGCATGTCCTTGAAAGCTTGTGGATTCAGTGCAGCAGGGAGAGCTGCAATAACAATGAATCATTTATTGTTAATATTGTACCGTCAGGTGGTTAGTGAGGTTTTTCGCTTCAGATAGGCTCTTGTCTTCCTGTGGAGCAGCTGGGATCAGCCGTTTGGGGAGACGAATGAGTGGCATGCATGCCTTGAGTATCTGAGTCAGCCTGTTCAGCCTTAGGCTCCTCTGAATAGCCAGCAGCTCCCCACAGAAGGACGGCATCACCACTGCCCTTGCATGCTCTTCCTCACATTCTTGCTAGCTCAGTGCCCCTGAGAAAAGAATGTTTCTTTTCTCTGTTTTCTCTTGCCTTTTTCCAGTCTTCCCATTTGCACTCAGTATGCCCTATCCCCAGTGAAGCACCACTGGAATTAATGGGGTCAGGAAAAATCCCCCTGGGCACATGCTTGGGCTGGCCACTAGCCCTTGGCTCTAGCCCAAATGCAGGGCAGCTGATTAGTTAATAGTCAGATGGCAAGTCCCCAGTCACTTTAGTGAGGGTCAGGAGTCCAAAGGATCAATTTGGAATCAGCTGTTTATCTATCCCTAGGCTTAGTTTCTCATTTATAGCTGTAGGTAAAAGCAAAGACACCTGCAGGAGGGAAAAGCAAAGATAAAAGTACAGAAGCATCTCATGGTGCTTAGGCGCAATGATAATGGCAGTTGTATAAGCCCTGAAGTTAGATAGCAGGAGGGGAGAGGGGTTTGGATTTACTTAGGTGTGGTTTGGACAGTCTGACCAGCACATATCTCTCTTCCCTCCTCTCTAACCCTAGATTGGACTTCAAAAAGAGCATCAGCTCTTGGGGAATCTTTCTTCTTACCATCTCCTGGAGCAGCCTTCTCCCCTACTAGCAATGCAAATCACCCCCTCTCCCTTTCCTCAGCCTGTGGTAGCTCTGCAGAGGTCATCAGGCTTGAAGCCGTGTGCCAGGAAGAGCCCAATACAAGTTAAAAAAAAGAAGATGAGAATATCTGTTGCAAAGGCAGCTCTGGCTCTGCTTCCCGGAGAGCCTGCTCCCCAGGGCTGGGCTTGGCCGTCCGTTTGCAAGTGTGGTAAATCAGACAGGAAATTCAGGGGCTGGCTCCAGTGCACAGGCACTGCCCTTCAGAGGGACCCGAGCTTCTCCAGCACTGCTGCACACAGCCTGGGAGCAGGACAGTCTCACTCCTCACCTGCACGGCCTGAGTCAACACTGCTATGGAGGAATGATCTCTGTCACCCCAGCAGGGACTGTGCTGCCACGGACGCCCCGCAGCACGTCCTGCAGAGAGACAGCTGGGGTAGGTCTGGTCAAGGCCCAGGGTGGTGCAGACGTGCCCATCAGTGGCAGAGCAAGGCAGTTCCCTTCTCTCCCCTGCCTCTGCCCCCTTTGCCGCAGAGGTCTCTCTAGCTTTTTGTGCCCAGCCTATGTCCAAAGTTTATTAATTCATGAACGCCGCTGCTCTGAATCTCCTTCCCACCCACAGCCTCCATTCATCCCATGACCACCTCATTCTGCTTGATTTTGGTGCTAACATCCCTGCTGATTTCAGTAGCTTTACTCCTCTCCCATCCTCTGCACAACCACCAGTTCACCCTCCAGTCCTGCTCAGTCCTATGCTCATTATTTCTCCAGCATCTGCCCTTTACTGTCTAGTGCTGCCTCTTCACTTGGGCAAAGCCAGGCATAACTCCTCCAAACCATGTTCATCACCACAAGGTTCATCCCGCCCAGGGGCAGCAACACGTGCAGGGAGCTGAGCAGGGAGCTCACCCCTCTCCCTCCACCCCACGCAGGCTACTCAGCCTCTCGCTTTTTCCAAGTGCGATATCCCCACATGGAGTGAGAAAGGTTTCAGGAAATTTCTGCTGCTCTCAGAATCACTTCTGATTTTTCTAGTAAAAGCGTCTGCCAGCCTCCTGCCGCCAAGTTCCTTTTTTTTTCTTTTCTTTTTTTTTAATACATATACGATTCAAGCTGCATTGGCTCCACTCCTGAAGTCTGGCAGGTGCTCAGTGACATATGTTCTGTGATAAATGTTTATTACATAAGTTCATTCAAGCTAACATGGATTTTGAGATATAGTCAGCTCTCATTATACAGCTTGCCTTCAAAGCTCAGTGTCCAGATTATGCTTTTTCTTGTAGGGATGTCTCCCAGGGTTTGTTTGTTCCTTCCCTGATTTAGCCAACTCTTGATTGGTTCATCAAGGTAGTTAACGAAGCACTCAGACCGACTCGGGGGAGGGGAGGAAAAGGAGCAATTATAACTTTGGCTTGTTCCGGCTCATTATTTTAATCACTGTGTATCATATTTGGTGCAAACATCTCTCTACAAACATTAGAACTTTAGAGCTGTCATCACTTTGAAAGAAAGGGTCTGATTTCACCGATCCCCAAGCACAGGTCCTGCCTTAGAGGCGGATTGCATCAAGCTGTTATCACTGTGTCTCCGTGGAGAAGTTGCTCTTGATTCTTGCTGTTTCAGGACTATGCATACAACTTGCACTGTCCAAGATTTCAAAGCGTGTTCATCTTCATCCAGCCTGTTCAAAAAACTTATTATTTTTTAAGCTTGTTTTAATAAATTCCAGTAACTTTGTGGGCTGTTATTTGGATGGATGAAATTACAAGTGCTGCAGCATGAAATCCTGAGCATCCTGTGCAAGTCCAGGGGAACACAGCTATTGAATTTCTCCTTTTAATGTGCATCAGATGGTAGACCTTGGGATAAACACTTCTTTGCTTTGGACAAGGAGTTTGGGCATGGCAGAAGCCAGAGCTGCCTTTGAGCTGCCTCCCATGTCCCTAAGTCTGAGCCTTTCTCTGGGCTTCCCAGCATTTCAAACACATTTTGCTCACCAGGTTTTGGTGAGGTTCACAGGATACGTTCATGCATGTGTCCAGGAGCAGTCTGGTGTGCCATTCTGGGGGAAAAACCTTGGCCCTGGTTGTAAAAGCCTGTGTGGGGCACAGGTCTCCATGTTTGTTTTTAGGGATCAGGCTGATCCTGCATGTTTTCCCTCTCCATGTGACAAATGCTTGTGCAAACTGGATGATTCACATACATTTTGCAAAAGTCTCGTGACTCTCTGATGAGCCCTTGCTGAAGTAGGGCTGGGTTTTGGAGGGTACAGGAGCAGTGGATGTGACATATTCTTATAGGAGCCACAGTCCTGTTGGGACTATCATCTGTAGGCAGGCAAAGGGACAGTGCAGTGCACTGCCTTTTGTCAGGGTGAGCCCTCTCCATTGAGGCTTCCAGAGTGAAGGGGAAAGCAGGCTGTGTACTTTACACTTGACCAGTTAGGGCCAGCAGTAACAATAATCATCTTCTAGTCAACACATGCATCTTATCTGGCAAATTCTGAAGCAAACACAGAGCAGACAGGCTGTTGCTAAGTGCCTGCACCTCTCTGGGTCTGCCATCCATGGGTTAGCCTCCTATCTTATGTTTGCTGTTGGAGCAGTCTTAGTCTGAAACAAACCAAACTGAAGATGCAGCAGATCTGCAGATGGAAGGTTTACAGTTAAGGGACAGCACTGGGCTATGACATGTGGTTAGAGTTATAATGTATGCCTGGGTTATTATGGTTGAATTGGCATGGTTTTTTTAAATACAGCTGCATAAGATAGTATGTCAAGCCTTTACTGAACGCACCAGTTTTAGCAAGACGTGTGCACGTTATTCAAAGAATCTAAGGTTAAACTTGCTGAGCTGTAAATCTCAGTGACAGTCGTACTGCAATTCCAAGGTGTCCTGAAGCTTGCCTGGGAAAAGAAGAAATGTGGAGGACACCAGTGTTAGAGCACTTGGGATCAGAAATGCAGATCAGCAAAGATCAGCTGTCTCTGCTCACGCCTTGCCTTGGGCTGATTGCAATCAGCCTCATGTTTCAGAGATGTGGAAAGGGCAAAATATGGTGGACAGGAGAGAGAGGATGCAAAAAGGAAGAAAGGACCACTAAGGGGAAATGCAATGTCACCAAAGATCCCAGGTTGGTCTTCGGTTTCTCTTGTGTTTCTGGAAGCAATTCGGTGCCCCTGCTGCTAAATAATGCGTAGTGGAGAGCACATGGGAAAAATTTACTGCACGAAGAGTAGGGACGCAACCAGAACAACAATTAATGTGGTTGTTTAACTGGAAAAGGTCAAAACTCCCACTCCATGTCTCTTGAAGTGAGCACAGCTGCAACGGGTGGTCATCTCAAATGGACATTGCCAAAACAAGGGGTCAGGAGCTGTGCCCTGGGTCATTCCTTATAGAGAATTCCCTCAGAAATGCCTGTGGAAACCAGAACATTTGTCTGGGTCAAAGTCCAGATGGAAGAGACTAGCTGAGCTTGAGGGGCATTTTGGCACAGTCAGTCACAGAGACCTGTGGGGTCCACGTTTCTTTGCTTGGACAAGGGCATGTTGGAAGCAGGGGTGGTCTCAAGTTGCACCAGAGGAGCTTTCGATTGGATGTTAGGAAGAATTTCTTTACTGAAAGAGTGGGGAGGCAATGGAACAGGCTGCCCAGGGAGGTGGTGGAGTCACCATCCCTGGAGGGGTTCAAAACATGTGTAGATGTGGCACCTGGGAACATGGTTTAATGGTCACGGTAGTGTTGGGTGGTGGTTGGACTTGATCTTAGAGGTCTTTTCCAACCTTAATGATTCTATGGGGGCAGCAGACAGTGCTGAAGTGGGACAGGAGCCTCATTAGACGAGGCTCTGGACAGTTTTACATAATCTGGGATTGAATAAGAGCACTGAAAATAATAAAACAGAACTGCAGAAAGGGTTGGGTGGTTAACCTGTCTCCTATGAACTTATCCTGCTGGCGACAGTCCTCTTTGCTGTAACTTGTGTCCAGCCCTAGAGAAGCCAGGAAGCACCTGTGGTGGCATTTGCATGCGTCGCAAGGTTTTTGAAGCAGGGACGATCCTTCGGTGGCTTGTGCTGGCAGCCTGCAGAGCCAGGGGTCCTGCTGGGGCACACCTGCAAGGCAAACCTTAACAAACGGGTGCCCGTCTCAGCCACTCCAGGTGAAGCATCTTGTCTCTGGCTGGGCAGATGACTCAGACGCAGAGCAAATTAGAGCTAGCTTGGGTGGAAGTGTGATGTGAGTGTCTAGCCATCATTTATGGGGAGGGTAAATCACATTGTTGTAGCTCCATTAAGAATGATGCAGCCATTCTTCACCAGCACAGAATTTGGCCCAGACCTTTTTAGTCAGCTCCTTTTGGTAATTTGATTTCTCTCTCCATCAAAGACATTAATGTTACAGGTGCCTTAGACGCTGATGTGATCCGAGTACCAGTGGAGTTGGTCGTTTCGCGTGTGCTGATATCCAGCCTCTCTGAGCAATGCCCTGATCACCACACTGCTTTTGGAGCATACTTACCTCAAAAAGAGCTGCTGCTGTGCTGAAATTAGAGCTAAGATCACTCTTCAGAGAATCAATTTGCCTGACAACCCTGATCCTCAGGGGGGATGACATTAGCATGGTTGGCTATCATCAGTCTGCTGCTGAGGGCTCCCAGGTCTGCAGGCATTCGAGTACTCTCCATCCTGGAATGGACCACTTAAAGCATTTTAAAACTCAGGGATTCTGGGTTAATTTTTCAGGCAGGGACAGTGAAGAAATTTGCCTGACAACCCTGATCCTCAGGGGGGATGACATTAGCATGGTTGGCTATCATCAGTCTGCTGCTGAGGGCTCCCAGGTCTGCAGGCATTCGAGTACTCTCCATCCTGGAATGGACCACTTAAAGCATTTTAAAACTCAGGGATTCTGGGAAACCCAGTCTTAATTTTTCAGGCAGGGATAGTGAAGAATGAGACTGAGAAAAATATCACTGAAGATGGACATGTCTTTAGGGCTTGCTGAACATCTACAGTGTGCTCCAGGGCTTCATGATCTTAGACTAAGTTAACAATTCATGGATTGTAATTGAAAAGCATGAGGTTGCTTTGGTTCATTTGTTTTTCCAGAGGAGCTGGGATTCAGGCTTGTTGAACGGACAGCTATGTTCTCCTTCAGGTGTGAAGAAATTCCTTCTGTTGTTCCTCCCATAAAAAGATCTCGCAAATACTTGGTTGAGATGCTCAGCCAAGTATTTGCGAATACAAGCAAAAACTCTTCACTGTGGGGCCTCCATTTTTTGGGATGTTTAGGCAGAGCACACAGCATCAGCCTTTCCTTTGGAAAGGGGTGAGCACCAGGTCTCTGACTGCTACATCTGTCAAAGGTTACTCCAAAGAGATGCCCCAGACACAGAAAAAAGATCTGGTCACTCCTGAAAACCCTAGCATGCTTGTAGTGTGAGTTTGCTCTCTCCCAGACCTTTGCTCTTGCTCATTCAGCCCCATCCTCCAGTCTATAATTTGTCCAGCTCGTCTGTGGATGCTTCTCTCATGCACCTTTGCTCTGCCGACTTTCCTGTTCAGGCTGTGGATGCAGAGATCAGCCAAGACACTGGTTGTGGTGGATTAGACATTAAGTCATTTGCATTTCCCCACCACTGCCGATTACTAGTGTTGCAGCAAGAGATAGGGCACACACACTGACTGTGGCTGCTGTTACTGACAGGAAAACCAGAAGGGAGCACTCCTTCCATCATAACATTCACCACTCGTACCAACAGCAAGTCTCTGCACATTGGTTCATGCACCTCTCCTTCACCACAGCGACGTGGAGGCTTGTACTAACCACCCTGGACCCCACCGCTGCCCTGCTGCTGCCCGTGAGGACCGTTTGGGGGTTGACCAAAGGAAAAATACCCTCCTTGGGAAGAGCTGATGCACAGGGAAGTGATTTTGTCAAAGTTGCTTGCTTACACACGCGGAGACAACTGCTCACGGTCAGCCACGGATACCGAGCCTTCGGCTGACAAATGGCAGCCCTTGGCTGTACAGTAAGGGGTGCATGTTCCCAGCATGCTCTCTGCGAATTATTGCAATGGCAGCACTCACTTCCCTTCTCTGGGAAAGAAACAAGAGCAAAGCAAGCAAGAACTAGCAGCAGATGGTCCCTCCTGTGCCCAGATCGTTCCAGCCAAAACAAATCTACATCCCCAGCTGAAGGGAAGGGTACAGGAATAGCACAGGAGTGTGACTCAGATCCAGTGACTCAGACAGCAAGGCGAGGGGAGAGAGGGAGGGGGAGAGGCAGAACCTGGCGCGAGAGCCTCTTACGGATGACAGTGATTATTGCTATTATTCGAGCGAGTGCTTGCGGGCACCAACGACTCTCACTCCCGCTCCCGTTCTCTTTTTTTGGGTCGGTTTTCCCCCCTCCCCACCACGTCTTTCTCTTTCTCTCTTCCCTTTTGTGGGAAAGCTGTGAGCAACCCCCTCTGCATCTCTATCTGCCTGCGAGCCGGTAAACAGCAGGCCAGACACTTGTGTGCCAGATATCAGATAGGCTCAGCTGTTTGCGTGCCAGCGGGAAATGCCACATGCCCGGCCTCCCTCCGCCGGGGCAGCGGCACGCGAGGTTCCAGGCACGGGCCTTGGCTCTCCCCTCTCATCCTCAGCGCGTGGGCCTGTAGCTCTTTAGCTGTCTGCCTCCCCACAGCAGTGGTTGTGTCAAATGAGGATGATGTCTGCCCAACCTCAGCAAGTCAGATTTTGACTAATGAGCTCAAGTGCTGAACTGTTGGTATTATTCTGTCAGATCTGCGAGGCAGGTCAGATTAGCTACTGCCACTTACTCATGCCTAAGATCTTTTTGTGGCTCTTGGGTTTGCCACAGGCAGATGGATTCACGTCTTGATGCCCCTTAGATGCTATGAAAGGCTTTGCAAAGCTCCTGAAAAGCACTATCACTGGAAAAACTAGGCCATTGGGTGAGATCATGCATTAAGCACTAGGGGCTGGCTGAACAATCTGTCCCAGAAACCAGCCTTGGATTAGTGCTGTGCTGTGCTCTGGCCCTTGGCACAAGCACAGGTGGGACGAAGGGCCCAGATCCTGCCTGACCGCATTGGAGGAAAATTCCCCTGTGGAGCAGAACATTCTGCTTCATCGGGCTCCGTGATCACAGGCACAGGGCATCTGGGCAGTGGGCAGAAGGTCCTACGGAAATCCAGACTCTGCCATGCACCAGCAGCAATTCTCCTTCTCCGTCTCCAACCCAGGTCATCCTCTTGATGCTTTCCCCATCCACTACCAGGCAGAACTTGGAGGCTTCTGATTTGTGTCAGACCCAAAACTATTCCATGCTAACCTTACCTAATGGGATCTATCCCATGGAAATATAAGCACTGGCATTGTATGTTGATGACCCTTCGACCAGTTGCTAGTGAGAAAGTATGATATCACACGCTGCTTGTGTGGTGCAATCATGTCAGTCTTTCTTTGGAAAAGCCTGAGTGGCTGAGAAACACTGGTCTCACTGACTTCCAGCTAAATGAGGTGCCCTAAACTGAGTGGACTATATGCTGTGTGTATCCCATGCATATTTTTAATTTCATGGGTGACAAGCACTAGAATACCTGTCTTTCAGGACACAGAGGTGCTTGAACATCCCACCTTCTCTCCTGATAGTTGATCCCATGCCTAACATAGTGCCTGTGGACCCAGCAGAGCTGGCTGGGGACTTACAGCTTACTCATCACAAATGCAGACACTAGCACCTAAACCTCAGGGACAGAGACACTTTACAGATATGAACGTGTGCCAGCCCACGCACAATTCACCAGCACAACTCACCAGTGAAGGGTTCAAGAAAGCCTTATAGTCACTGTCCCAACCAACACATCTGGCTTGGAGGGGACAGGACCTAAAACTGGATGACCCCTGCCTACTAGACTTGGAGGGGGTTTTTCTTTGGGGCAGCAGAGATGAAGGGCAGACAATGCCAGAGCTTGGGTTGTTTGCTGAGGCACATCAGCCCAAGGTAATTGGATAGGCTGAATTTATATATAAAAATATATAGATGTTGTTATATAAGCCATACAGGTATTTTTAACTTTGGTACTCACTCTGGGTTTCATTTAACTGAACAGGATACAGGAGGTAAAACATTCTTCATGGCTACATGAACAACTTCCCCCTTTTTTGCATGTGTTGGTGAGGCCTTGACCCATTATAGACCATGGTGGTTCTATATTTTCACCTGTATAAAGTGCTGGTGTTAAAAAAAAAAGTGATTCAGCAGTAATGCAGACTGCATGCACGTGTGAGTAACTCAAGGGGAACTTTAACGTAAAGCCCCTTCTCCCCAGTTACTGCCCCGGGCCTGCTATGAGCATGAAAATACAGCATATTTTCTTCCCTTTTGTTCTTGACCACCTTGTATAACGCTGTACAGGACAAACTACTTGATGCAGGATAAGGGACAGGCCACAAACCTTAGGGTCAGCCTATCAATCTACTGCTGTCCATGTTGGGAGAGGAGCAAAGTGTCCTTTCCCAGCCCAAGCTGATGCCTTGGAGGCATAACCTTTACGAGTACATATACTGATGCACGATCTGATGCTCTATCTGCCACACTGTTGTTATACCCAGAGGCTGAGTCTGGGGGAAAGTTTGCATGGCCCAGATACAATCTTGTGGTTCTTGCAGGGAAGACAGTGTCTGAAATCAAGACACTCAGGTGGGAGTCAGAAGTTACTCTACACCAAGCTCTGGCATGGCTTTCCTAGATAAGTTCACTAAACAAGAGGGGTGCGGTGCCACAGGGCGCTGTGCAGGTGAAGAAATTATTCCTGTATGCAGAGTGGTACCAGGGACTGAGAGGACTGAGGTGAGGGGGACTCGTGAGGCTGTGTGACATGACCCACAACATGCTGGCTGATTGCTCTTACCTCGCTGCCCCTTACCAGTTCCCCGTGACTTGTGCTTGCCTAAAGCATCTCTTCCAGAAAGGTGTCTAGTCACAATCTGAAGATATCAGGAGAAGGACAAGCTGCCTCTCCCTTTGGTCATTTGTTCCAGTGGTTAATCAACTCTTCGTTAAACACATGCACCTTGCAGCTAATTTGAATTTGTCTGGTTTCAGCTTCTAGTCAGTGGTAGTTTGTGTTTATGCTCTTCTCTACTACATTAAAAAGCCTTGTCCCACTCACTGTTTTCCTCTGATGAAACCACTTATATGCTGAACTTAAACTCACCCTTCAATTTTCCTCTTCTTCCCCTTTTGGGTGCATGAAACGGATCGAACAATTTCAGTATCTAGCTTTAAGGCATTTTCTCTACTCCTTAATTCATTTCTGTGGCTCTTTCCTGCCCTCACTTTAACCACCTTCTGAATATTAAAATGTAAGCCCCAGGCCTGGATGTGTTATCTTATCCACTTTAGTCTCAGTGCTTTATATGGAGGCAAATTAACCTCCCTGATCCTACTTGCTATCTTCCCTGTGTGCTCATTCCTAGGCAGCCCTTGCCCCCAGTTTGTCAGCATGCCAGGAGAGGTGTTTGCACTGAACCACTTGCCTGCAATGACCTTCAGCCCTCGTTCAGGAGCTCTGCTAAATGCAGCCATTCCTTCTCATAAGGGACAACCCACACTCCTCTTCCCTCCAGGTCCCTCGGGGCATTGGCTGCAGGCACACTTCCCAGGTGAGCCCTGCTTACCCAGAGGTCACCGTGTCCTGGCGTGGCTGCCTCATCAACCACCTTCAGCCACCAAAGTGGGTCATCCGTGCCCTTTATCAGTGGCCATTTTACATGGTCTTCCAGATCATTGATAAAAAGCATAAGATAAAGCAGGGCTGAGTCTCAAACCTGTGCGGAATTTGTTATTTGGTGATGAGTCCTCACTGACAACAACATTTTGAGATCTGTCAGTTTTCCAGCTCTCAATCTGTCTCACACATCCACTGGTTCATACTATTCTGTGCTATTTTTTAAGCAGAATGTCATGGTTTTAGCTCAATCCCCTTGTAGAAAATCTAAGTATAGCATATCTGCGTAGTTACCTTTCTCAGGCAACTTTGTAATCTCAAAGAACTAAATCAGGTTTGTTAAGTGCTATTTTCTCTACAGCAACATTGAATCACATTCTCAGAAGAGGGGAATGCTAAGAGGCTATTAAATACATTATTATTTTATATATAGTCATCTGCTGTCCTCACCAAATTGGGAAGATTAATCCTATACTGTTGGTCTCTTAGATGTAACACCTTCCAGAAGAGAAAACTAGCAAGATCACTGAGTCTCCATCTTACCTGAAACTCAGGGAATGGCCATGGTTTGGAAAACGCTGTGCACAGCTGTTGGATATGCATTGGAGAGCGTGGCCAGCTCAAAGCAATTGGTTGTTACATAGTACAGGCTAGATTGTGGCTGCTGTTGCAGGAGTACGTCCCTGCAGGCCATGTCTTGGGCTTGGGCATGTACCACCAAGCCATGTTGGCCTAAACACCAGTTCCAGGACAGAGGAATGCAAAAGGGTTTTGTTCCTCTCTGCTTCTTCTACCCTTCTCCAGTCTGTCAGTATCTGATCTAAGGATGTCATGACTTCATTGTGATAAAGGTCTGGAGAAGCAAAGAAGCAGAGATGTTCTCAGGTGCTGGATGCTGTCTTTCCTGCAGGACTGCCTGAGGACAGCTATGCTCAAATGCCTTGAGTCAGCCCAGCTTTATCATGTTATAAAGCAAGGTCAGACTTTTGGTCTATAGTCTCACTGGTGGAGTGAGCATCCCACAGGTTTCTAACACTACACTAAGCTGACCTGCTTGGTGAATTTTCCTTGCTAAGTGTTGCAAAAGTTTGCCTCTCCTTCCTGGCTACAAGGGTGCACTGCAAGGAGGCACTGGGAGATTGTGCAGCTCCTGCAGGGAGCTAGTCCGCTTCTGTGTGGGATGTGGATGTATTAGCAGCTGAAGATCTGAGCTCCCACTTTTCCTTATGTGCTTTCTCGACTCAGCCAATCCACATTGGAAGCACAGCTACCCTCAAGAGAAGAATAGTTTATAGAGAGAGTTCAAACTGGCTCTTCTGCTGTGTTAAGTTTTCAGCTGCTATCTCTGAAGCACATACTTCCTTCTTGATGGCCATGTCAAATGGTTTGCAAAGATCTTTGCAAACTCTTGTAAGGACACTGAGGAAAGGAACCCCAGATACTTGGTGTTTGATAGCCACCTCTTCTTCAGAAATTCTGTCCTCATCACTTCGTCTGTCTTTGCCCATGCAAAGATGCGGGGCATGCCTCCTGAACACCCCCGTTTGTCACTGGCCTTGGGGTCACAGGGCACTGGGAGGCCAGATTCTGTTTCACTTGACCTTCAAGTCTTTCCTAGGAAGATGGGAGTTCTCATGATCTATGTCACAGTAATCAAGTTCTAAAAAATATGCCATGTTTCCACAGCAATTTTCTTTCTCAGATGTGCCAGCTGCTCCTTTTCACACTTTTGCTGTACATTTAGGAGAGTGAGAAGGAATGCACACACACACAGCTGCAGCCATAAGACCAGCCTGGCCTTAGCCCACACAGTGCTTTCAAGCCCAGGCATCTATTTAGTTTGAGCAGGAGAAAGTTAAAATAAATAAACTAATTAAAACCAAACAAACACATTAACCCTCCAATTGTTTTCTGTAACTATGTCCCAGACACCTGCACCAGGGTTTCCTGATCTTTCTGCAGACATTTGCATCAGAGATAGAGCTGCCACAGTGCTCACACAGACCTTAGCCTTCGTTTGATCCCGATTCTACTCTCATTTAATTTTCTCTTACTTAAAACAGAGCTAAAGTCTCGTGGGCACCCAGAGCTGCAATGGCTGAAGTCCACACTTGAGAAAAGTCTCCAAGGCTACTTACACAAGTTTAACATCATTTAGTCAAAGGGCTGCAAAAGGCTATATGTGCTCTGTCAGTTTATTTTAATTTGAATACACAAAGAGGGAGCTTAAACCACTCTAGCTCTAATGGCTTTTAAATAAGACTGAAAATTGGTGTGCAAAGAAAGCTTAATTTGATGATGCTGTAGGTTTTTGGAAGGGCAGACCTTTCTTGCTATTTTAAGCGATGAGACAAGTTTTAATTTGTAATGGCTTTTATTCCCTCTGCAATATTTCTTTCTTGATGGGTATATTAGTTTTTGAGATGCTGAGGACTTAAATAAGATAATCAGGGCCAATTCCCATCCGAGGAAAACAACAAAATATGCTTTTCTCTGGCAGGTACTCCTGAGATGTTCAGGGTCTTCTCCTTCTACTGACTTCCCTGGGGCATGACGATCTTCACTACTGTGGTCCCTTGCTGAAAACTGCCCAGCTATATCACAGATGCCTTAGACAAGTAGTGGCAGGAGTGAGAAATGCAAGTTAGGCAGCTAGCTCATTCATCTTTCTCAACTTAGAAAAAAAGAGAATGGGGACTACCACTCGGTATTTCTACACAGTTTCGCTCTCTGGTTCTCGTGAGGTAGCAAAAACCTGCAGATACTTTAGAGGAAGCCAAGCAAGCAATTTCAAGCCGATTTCTTAAAAAAACAAACGAAGAAAAAACTCCACAGCAA
The DNA here is from genome assembly GCF_000691845.1 of Merops nubicus. Classification (NCBI taxonomy): domain Eukaryota; kingdom Metazoa; phylum Chordata; class Aves; order Coraciiformes; family Meropidae; genus Merops; species Merops nubicus. The sequence continues at coordinate 63,545 of NW_008613258.1, read as the reverse complement.
AACAAAACAGCAACAGCTGAAATGTTTCTCTTTATCTTACAGATTCTGTAAAAAACCCTTACGTAACTAAACCTGGGTTTGGGACCCACACCAACTTGACAGTTTCCTTTAATTAAAAACTCATCCACAGTTCAGCTTAGAAAAAAAAACACAATCACAGCAACCCCAAACTTCAGAAAACAAATGAGATGATATCTGTTCTTTAGGCAAGACTCCTTTGTCCTGAATTCTAGAGAGCTGGTTATTTAAGGAGAGACTTTTGTGAACAGGTAAGATTAAACAGAAGCAGCAACACACCCTGATGCAAGCTTGAGGGTGTTGAAACTTCTGGGCTCTTCTCCCCAAAGACATTTCAGATCCCATTTCTTGAACACTGTTTATGTCGAAAGCGCTCACATTCTGATTTCCTTTGCAGCCAGTTCACTGCTCTCTGCAGTCTCTAAAAGCATCATCAAGCATTTCCTCATTAGATAATATCATCACACACCCTAATCATTAGGCTCAATGAGTCACCTTCCTTTTTGGAGCACTGTATTCAATCCAAAATTGTGTATCCTCTCTCCCTTGAAGAGAACTCCCTTCACATACAGATGTCTCAGGAGACCAGCCCAGCTGCAGCAACAAGTTCATTAGCCAGCCCATTGTGGCAGATACTAAAACCCATTTGCCTGATGCTGGAGACAATAAGACTGGTGTTAGGGTTGGGGGAGCAGTGTAGACACTTCAGAAAGGGGTCCCTTGCCCTGAAGAATTCTGCCATCCGAAAAGTAAGAAGTCAGCTGAGCAGTTAACCAAAGGTTTTGGGGTTCAAGAGGATAAGCAATCGGTGTAACTGAGGGGGCTTGGCTTAAGTGGAGAAGGGGAAGTAAACACACTGAGCATATGGGGAAGGAGAAGAAAGAAGAAACACTGAAAGGAGACAATGAAAACTTTGTAGGCAACAAAGTAGAGGCTACTAGAAGAGGAAAAGGGATGGGTCCCTCCTGTTTGATTAGAAAGGCCTTTTCCTGTCATCTTGCCTGCAGAACAGGTTTTATTATTGACCTCAGTTTTTTTATTCAGGTGACACTATCAGTAATTACAACAATAATGGCATCTCTATTGCCATATGCATTGTTTGCATTCCCATAAAGCTGATGAGCTGCAGGAGGGGGTCAGGGAGAGGGCCCTTCCACAGGGCCTGTGGCTAGCAGAGGGGCCAGAGGGGCAGGACAGCAGCCCCCTGCACAAGCACCCAGCTTGGCTGGGACTGCAGCCAGGCAGGGAAAGCCTGTTGCTCTCACACAAGTTTTCATCAAAGGGCTTTCCTGCCCCTCCCCTCCAGCAGTAGCATGTGGTGGACTCTTCAGAACTTTTGCTGGCTTCATTTGTTTTTACAGACATTGCAAAAAGCAGATCCTTCCCTAAGAGATGGCTGTTTGCATCTCCTCGCTCACAGATATTTCTGGGGCTTGCCTCTCTGCAGCATCTGAATGCCTCATCGTTTTGATTGGATTTATCCTCATGTTTATCCCTTTTATGCAGGGAGTTGTGTGCAGACACCCTGGGCTGAGAATGAGGTAACCATGTCCAAAACTTATATCTGGAAGAAGCCTCAGCCTTAGCCATGCCTCAGCTCAAATTTCTTTGACAATTTCCAGCTCTTGAGGCACCCATGATTCTGCTTCTGCCCCAGCACTCACCACAGCATGTTGCTCTTCGTAGCATTGTACAGTACAGCCTACACCTCCAACATCCAGAAACTAGGTGGAGAAACGCCCTAATTCTCAGTGGGACACTTTCTAGAAGATGTTTTTCTGAGCACATGTAAGCCTTAACACCAAACAAGCTGCTCCACTTTTAGGGACAAGGTTTGCATGTTCCCTCTCACTCACCCAACCCACTTACAGGATGTGCCACCACGTGGGAACACATCCCCAGTGCCAAGCTATAGGTTGTCTAGGCTTGACTCCCTGGCTCTCCTAGTGAAATGGTGACTCACTTCAGTCTCCTGGTTAAGGAACCCATGTGCATCACCTTCCAGTATCAATGTGATATATTTCTTCTATGTATATACGAGAATGTAGAAGCATTTTCTCCCAGGGACAGAGAACTGTGGTCACTCTGGCTTTCTCCTTGTGGTTCAGCCACCACCGGTCTATTCTGCAGGAGGCTGTCTGTTTGGATCCCATTTCTGAGGCTCCCACATGTTGCCTAGAGAATGTCAGCCCCATCCCTGAGCTTCAGGGCCCTCTCTGAATTAGGCAGCTCCTCTCCTTTCTAAGCCTGCTCCCCAGAAACCCTCCACCAACTCAGGAGGTTTTATTACAAAGGATGGAGATGTGGGACCAGCAGCCCTGCATCACAAGTACCTGCTCACAAACCAGCTCTCCTCTCCAGCAGCCTGGGTGCTGCTGCACACAGAGTCAGAAAGGGTCCCAGCTTGGGAGTCTGAGTGCTGGTCACAGAGAGGAGGGATCTATACCCACTACATCAGCCATTCAAAGTGAGTTTTGAAAGAAGGGTTACTATAACCCTTTGCTGCAAGCTCTTGCTGAGGACTGTAGCTTGCTTGGAGGTTGCTTGTACCCTTCCTCTGTCTTTCTGCCCCTTGTGAAAGGTTTCTTAAGCTGCCTTCCTCATGCTGCTGAGGACTTGTCATCCACTTGACTCTTTGGATGCAGGATGCTTCTCCCTGAGAAGGAGATTTCTCTTCCACTCCCCCCTTTCTCAAGCATTGCTTAGGTTTCGTTGCTCTCATCATCAAAGTAGGACCTCTTAAATACTGTCCCAGTAAGTCCTGCTCAACAGAGGAGCTTTGCTGCTCCACAAACCAGAGAGAAGGCACAGCCGCTCTGTTTTCTGCCTGTTCTGCCTTGATAATTTCTTGCTCCCAGTCATCCACCTCCTCCTAGGTCTTTTCTCCGGAGGAGGTACTCTTGTCTCCCTGCCATTGTTTCATAGACACACGCTTAGCGATTTCCCAATAGTAGTATGTGGCAACAATGAATCCCCAGTGCACGGAAATGCACATGAAATTGTATTAGTCACACGCAATTAGGCAATGCACAGTCACCATGCAATCAGGGGAAGCCTAGATGTAGATCACTGAGGCACAGAGGTTTTTGACGAACCATATTGTCACCCCAAAATGCCAAGACATGAGAAACGAAGCTTTTTCCATAAAAGGGGTGGTACTGGGCAATTTTTTTGATTTTTATTGTGTTTTAAAGGTTGGAAATTGCCCCTTTGTCATTTCCAAGATGAAAAATTAATTTCATTTGAAATTACTTTTGATTTCACAATTTAAGTTTACGAGTTGGGTTTTCTTGTGTGACTGAACACAAAACGCTTCAAAATTATCAACATGAAGCAGTGTTGATTGCCCGTGTTGAGCTTTTTTTCACATTTTGTTTGCAAAAATCACTTATATTTGCATTTAAGGAAAAATATTTAAACATTGGAAACACTTGCAGGACAGAGCAATCATGAGTTGCTCAGCTCTAACGCAACAGCAATTTCACCATCCCCTTGTTACATGGTTGTGATATGCAGTTTTGTCTTCTTGATGTCTTCCAGGAGACTATTTCTTTCCTTAGGAGACGTATCTAGCTATGCACGTATTTACAAGCTGCAGATCCACTCCAGACATTTCAGAGCACTTGCTAGAACGTGCAGCTCTGCTGAGATGAAGGAAATGGATGTGGTTTGATTTGTCTAAGTTGGATGGGGTCTCAGTGGGGCTCAAAAGGTATTGACTTAGCAAAGGGAGACCTTTGCATGTTTTGCAGTCTCCAAGTGAGATTTCCAGCACTGATTTAAGGATGCAATCAGTGTACTGCCCATCATTATAATTCCATTATAATAACTGGAGACATGTTCAGTAGCTCAGTGTCTTTCCCATAAGTGGAATGTTTGCACACACCGTAGGTCCTGCTGGCCAGGATGCTCCCTGAGACACAAGACCTTTCTCATGGGGTTGGGGGGAGCACTCTAAAAATTCCCACATGGTACCTTCCTGACCTCTATTAAGCCCTCTCTTTGGAAAAATTAGGGCCAAGGTGCACTCAGACAAGTTATCACACTGGCCAGTGTCACCTTTGTGCTTTCTTGAACTAGCCCCTCCATGTCCACCCCTTGCCCTTTGGACTACACTTACAGTAAGCTCTAGGGTCATGTCCTGTGTTACAGTATGTCACATAGTAAAGATCCTGGCCCAGAAGTGGCATCCTCCATGCTGCAGTAATATAAATACTCTAGTACAAGACATTTCTCTGAAAATTGCTACAGCAGAATGAGTTCTGCCTAGCAAGAAATATCTGAAATTCTGACCAGTGCCTTGTGAAGTGGACATACCTACAGCATTCAACAGCCAAGGAAGCCCATGATGCCTGCGTGAAGCCTGCAAAATTGAACAGGTGTTGTGTTACTCAGTGTGTCCAGCTGCTGTAGCAAGGCCACCCTGCAGCAGAGCCTGTGAGGTCCCTGGGCATTGCTAAGGTGTCTGGCACCATCGCACCGCACGGTCCTTGGACATGCCATGCACTTTCAGGAGCTGTTTGGAGTGGGGAACAGCAGCATTAATTAGAGAGCAGCAAAAGGGAATTGCTGGGATCAGCCTTGTAGGTCCTGCTTGCTTTTGGACTTCAGCCAGTGAAGAGCACGTGGCTTTAGCAGTCTGAAGGGTTTTGCTGATGGGATGTGTTGGAAGTGTTATTGGGTGAACTGTGATAGCATAATGTTCATGCCTTTCAGTTACCATGCAACAAGGGGCAGCTGGGGGTGCCTGACCTTTGTGTAAGTGTGTACGAGGCCTGTACGAAGCACCAACACAGAGAGAAACTTGCTCAGTCTGGGAACAGATGCCAAGGATTCTGCATCCCGGCTTTTGCCCTTTTTAAACCACCATTTTTTCTCCTTCGGTGTACAGAACAATTTATAAGCTACTAAGAGACACTGTGTCTGCTGCTGACCAGATGAGTCTATTCAGCATGTCTTGCATAACACACATGAAAACAAAACTGCAGTCTGTGACAAACCAAGGTAATCCCAAGTGCAGCGAAGAATTGAAAGACTGGGATTTCCCTAAGACAAGTCTCATGTGCCCAGGCTTCACAGGACGGGGTGATGACTAGAAAAGGAGGCTGCAGTGTCATAACAGGCATTGAGAAGATGACAATAAACAATTTGTTTTGAATTATCTCTCATTCAGTGCTTTACAGTAGGAACAACACAGATCATGAGACAGGAAACGCAGGGTAAAAGCCCACTAACCACAAGCTTTTCCCAGCAAGAATAAATATTTTTTTTTTTAAACCCAACAACATCTAACCCCCAAATATTTGATACATGCTCTCTTTGGAAATATTCTGATTTCAAACTCGAGGGGCAGGACTGCTCACATGCCTGGTTGGCAGTGGCTCTCCTCTGCTGAAGCAAGAGTCGTATCAGTCATCTGATACACCTTACATAACACAGAGCTCTGCCTGCCCACGCTGTGCCTGGACGGGGCAGAAACAACCCGAGCTTCACTGAAACGTGCTTCTCACGGCTCTGCCTCAGTGTTGGTTCACCTCTGTGTTCCCAGAAAGTGAATTTAGCAAAGATGCATGGGGCACTCAACCACAGGAAGTGTTCTCTCTGGCTGTAAAAAGTAACGGGCGTTCAGCTGCTCTAAAGTCGCTTGTTCCTGGACTCTTCCCTCCATGTGGGCTATCCCTTTCAGAAAGTCTAAGCTAATGTGCCCTAGGTGGCCTGAAAGGTCAAGTGCATACATACATACACACATATACACACCCTTATATGTATTTATACACACACTAAGAGATACTTGCGCATGGGTGCCTGTTTTGGAGACACCAGTCCTTGCACCTTGGCTCAGGGAACAGAGGTCTCCAAACTGGACCCAGACATCTCAGAGCAGTTCTGGCCAGCTATCATGGCACAGTACCCCTGGACCTCAGGGGCTGAAGGGCAGAGTTGTGGCCTTTCCTTGGTAGAGCTGGAAAGCACAGAAAAATGTTTGTGGTTTTGGCTCTTCCCCAGAGATCTGTACCCTTGCTCAGACAGTCCCCCACACCACTGCTGAGCCCACAGCTTGTACCCACAATTTCTCCAAGCATTTTGGTTAACAAAGCTGGCCTGACCAAGAGGAAATGAAGCTCTTCTTTTTTCTTTTTCTTTTTTTCTTTTATGCAATCATGCATCTGTCTTTCTCATCCTGCCACCACAGAGATGTGGTTACTGGATGCTGTGGTTGCCTCCCACCACCCTCTGAAGCAGCCAAAGGGGACAGTGCTTAGATGTCACGGAGGAACGGCAGAAATTCAAGCCTAGCCACAGTGTGGTCTCACAGGCTTCAGATGCTGGTTCCTTAGTGACCCCTAAAAGCCCTTAAATTTGGTGTAAGTTTGTGAACCTGCCCTGTTTCCATGTTTATAAGAGTCCTCCTTTTTCTTTCTTTCAGTGGTTTGCAGTGTGTAGCAAGCGCTAAAGGGAAGCATCATAAGCACTTTCTAGAGGTTTGCACTTTGCTTGTAAAAAAACAACCATCTTGCTATTTTGTAGGATCTGCATAGGAGCATCTCACTTCCATCTAGAGTGGATTATTATTTAAATAGGAAAGCATTCCTCAAGAATGAAGAGAAACACTTTTTCCTCACTCCCATTAACATCAAGAGATCAAGGAAACTTTCTCCCAGTAAAAGAGTGAGACTTGGGGTTTCCTATGAAGGCTCATGATGTGCCATCTCTTTTTCTCTCACATATACACATACACCCGTACCTGATCCTTAATGAACTAATCTGTCCTGATGCACGAGATCCAAGCCAGTGTAACTCCCTTTCTACCCTACCTCTCAGATATTTGTCCATACCACAGGAACCGAGCACCCAGGTCTGCCAGCCCTGCACAGGAAAGTGCTGCTCAGCTTCTGGAGCGCTTCTACTGCTCTCCTTTTCCAAGTGAAGAAGGCTTTACTTAGGAAGGGTTTGAATAGGGAGGGTTTGCATGGAAGGGTTTACAGCTCAAGGCTTTTACTCTGTGGGCTATCACTTCTCTGTAAATATGACTAAATACTTGACTTCTCTCTAAATATGAAAAGTAATGGTTTTAAACTAAAAGAGAGTAGATTTATGCTAGATACAAGGAAGACACTATTTACAATGAGGGTGGTAAAACACTGGCACAGACTGTCCAGAGAGGTGATAGATGCCCCATCCCTGGGAACATTCAAGACCAGGCTGGATGGAGCTCTGAGCAACCTGATCTTGTTAAAGATGTTCCTGCTCACTGTAGGAGGGTTGGAAGAGATGACCTTTAAAGGTTCCTTCCAACCCAAAGCCTTCTATAACACTCTGTTTCTGTGACAAGGAAGTTCTGTAAATTGCCATGATATGGGTAAACTAAGTCTCCTGAAAAACTTGTTTCTCCATTGACCTTTTTGATCCATTGAGCTTTTATGTGACTTGGATGCTTTGTTTAGCTAAATATTTATATAGTAAACATTCAGTATATGGATTGTTGTTAAGACTGCAAGCTCTGTGGGACAGAAGCTGGTTCCCTATTGTGCACCTTGCACAGCCATAGACAACACAATGCACAGCTATAGCAACAACATTCCTATGGTTTTTGAAGGCACAGACTGTGATCTTCCTAGGCACAATAGAGCTGCTATCATCAGTTGCTCTGAGAAAGAAATTTCCAAATTCACCTTTTCTGCAAAGTTGGAGGAGAATGGAGGGGGTGTTGAATTCTATCATGAAAATATTAGAAAGAGGATGAGTCAAGTGAACCACAGGGGTGTCCATCAAAGAATAGAGATAAAAGTACCAAATTCCAGCAGGAAATGATGCCTAGCAGACACAATGAAATAATGCTGCTTGAAGAGAGAGGAAGTGTCACTGTGCCCTGGGTGCTAGAAGTGCCTCTGTGAGCACCAGAGGAGTGAAGTTGTCTTCAGCACCACGCTGCAGACTTTCTGTCTGGCGCTGGGTGAGTCACTGATGTGTGGCTCATTGCAGGAGTGTGAGTGCCTGACTGCTGTGGAAATCAGTGCAGGTCAGGTGGTGAAAAAAATATAAGGACCTGAGCATCTTCTCTCCTGTGACACACAGATAATATTTCCTCCCTCCCTTTATATGGCAAGATCTTTGAGGAATGAAGGGGTTTGTGCTCAAGGCTGCAGTCTTAAGTCCTGAGCTCTGGTGAGAATCTTCACTGTTATCTTGGCATAGCAATAATTGGGGAAGGCCAAAATTTAGCCTGCTGTTTACAGGCAGGGGACAGCGTGTGGACATTGCAGCTCCAGCACAAACTCCTCTTGCTCAAGTAGAGCAGCAGGTAAAAGCCAACATGGGGCCAGCCAACACCCAGCAGAGCATGACCTGGCACATTCACATGGCCCTACCTCTGCTTTAGCACCAAGGGAAGGGAGCTCTGCCAGACTTCATTGGAACAGGATTGCCAAACTCTTGGGCCAGTGTTTGGGTTCCTCTGTTGCAGAATGGCAGGCAGAACCCCACACCATCTGGAAAATCCTACCACTGTGGGATTGTCAGTGTCTGTAGGGCACACTATGTGGCCAAGGACTTGCCAGCCAGCCCTGGAGGAAGCTGGCTATGGTACGAAATCAATTTTTTAACCAAGAAACAAAGTTTCCTTTCCTGTAACCCCAGACTTATGAGTCAGCACTTCACACGTCAGTTATTTACAACAAAAAGCAAGACGAACAATTTTAAGATTTTGAGGTGGAGGGAAAGTGAAGGGGAGGGATTACCCACAACACTGCTAAGCTATAGGTATTCCCTTTCTCTGCTTTCCAGGTCCTCAGTGAATTTTCTTTATTTTGGTACCGTCTTTTGTGTGAAGCAACTCCAGGCCTAGAAACTTATGTTTAGCCTGAAGGTCAATGCAAAAGAAACATGTTTTACAGCTAGAGAAACTAGGCAAAGATAGCTGAAGCAACTTGGCCATGCTGCTATATGCAATAGCTTGCAACAGCAATTCCCCATACAAGCTGTATCATAACCCTACACAAAAGCAGCGTGTGTGCACTCCCTCCAAGGAGATGCAGGAAACCAAGTAAGGGTACAAGTCTCATTTGTGCAATAAGCCCAAGGGCTTTCATTTACACACCCTTTGGTAATGCATGCTCAGCTCTAGGCTGTAAATGAAAATGGCTTTGAGTCACAAGGAAAATCCACACAACCCACAAGCTCAGTGTGTAACGGTGCTGGTGAATGCTGGCTGAAGTCATGGAGGCTAACATGGCCTTCTGCAAGTGACAAAGCGACTGCTTCGTGTCTTCTCCAGCCTCCATGGGCCATTTCGTGGCCACAATGGTGTTGTCAGGTGGTGGCAAAGGACACAGGAAGTTCTTATGAGGAGGATGCTGTGATGAGGAAGCAAACAAGATGAGCTGTTAATGAAAGACAAAAAGCACTGAAATCCCTCAGAATGTGTGGGGAATTTTCTGGTGAGTAATAGCAACATTTTAGGAGCAGAAAAATGAGTCATCCCTACTCCACATGAACTCCTCTCATCCTGCCATGATTTATCAGTGCAGTTCCATGGAGTCCTTTATTGAAGGGTGGAGTAAATGACATTTCTCCTGTAGGGAAGACAAGGTTTCAACATTCACCCTAAAAACCTGTGTCCTGAGACCTCTGGAGGAAGGCTGTGTTGATGGGAAATGTCATTAGAGCTCTAAGGGAGAATATGAAACACCTGCAGCCTATGCCCAGTGAGCAAGAGCAGCTGTCCTGTCCTCTCATCACCTGGCTGGCACAAATTTGCTTGCAAATTCACTAGCAGCCAAGAAATTATAAGAAGGATTAGGCTGCAAGCACCTTTCTCTCTCCTATTCCTCCAGTCATTGCTTTTGTGAGCAGTGTTGGGTGCTATAAGCTGGAAGGGAAAACTGGCTGACCCATCTTGTTTAGAGTGATGCAGCCGTTTGAAGTAGGGCGGGTGAAAGTCTTTGTTATGATGAGCTGGCCAGTGGCTCTTGCAGAGGCCACCTCACTGGAGGGCTGTGAGCTATATCTGTAAACACATTTCACGCAAACATCGTTATCGTTGGCAGCTGCAGTAAAAAAGCTGCAGCTTAAACGAGCGTCTGGTTCCTCAGTCTTTCCTGTGCTATGATCTCATTTTACAGTGTGAACAAACTTCCTATCTGTGAAGAAGGGAAGCAGAGAAGCCCCTGGGGAGCTGAGGTGGATTTTCCCTCCTTCCCATCAGGTGCTACTTTTAGTGCAGCGCTCTGGTATATGCAGGAGCCTGGGTCAGGGTTAACTGGGGGCTCCCTGCAGCCCCACTGGTGAGATGCTCAACCTCCATGCCTTTTGGTGTGTTGCTGTTGTGCCAGCAGCAGGTGCTGGAGTCTCTCTGGGGTCCTGTTGCCCATTTGGGGCCCCTGCACTGCCCTGGCGTGGCTCAGTCCCCTTGGAGAGCAAGGTGTGGGAAGAGGGCAGGGGGCCACAAATGACGGGGGGCTAGGGCTGGCTTGGGGATGTTGTGTCAGGCAAATTGTTTTAGAAAGCTGCTTTGTCCCTTTTTTCTCCTGCAAGATCTGGGGCTGCTTTGGTACTCAGGGGCACCCCTATAGCAGTCTGATCATTCAGGGAGGAGGGAAGTGTCTTGTGTCCTTCCACAGCAGCAGGGATCCTAGAGGGGCCCTTGGCTTGCCCAGTTGGGCATAGCAAATGGGTGAGTTTCATACTGTCCTGAGTCTAGTGGCAGCCATCTACAACAAGAGCAGCAGGAACTTCTGTAAATACCTTTGGGATCAGGTGCTTTTGATAGTGTGGCTGTGTTTGGATTTGTGCTTAGGATGTTTCTTTTCTCAGAGGTGTAGTGGATTAGTCCTGGCTGGTGCAATTGTTGTACCATGTTCTGCTCTCGTGTTGTACGAGGCTTGGCAGTGGTGTCAGGAGACGTGCTTCTTAAGTACTCTTATTATTTATCCTCATTGTACAAGCTGCACCAAATAAGTACCAGACATTTCCAGAAATTGCTATTGATTGGGCAACTATGTTTATAAAGCTAATCAATAAGTTCCCCCTACCATAAATTTATTAGTGATACAGCTGCTCTCTTTGTGTGCCTCGTGTGCTTTCCAGAGCTTGTAATTTGTCCAGTGTAAATAGCTGATTTCATCCTTTTTCCTGGGGAAAAAATAGCCCTGCTATTCTAACGCCATGCCTCTTCTGGTGAGGGAGGTATGTGTCTTCCTGCCTTTAGGGTGGGTAATCTCACCCTTCACAGGAAGAATATGAAGGGATGGGAAAGAGCCTTGTTGTTTCCTGAACACCAGAGTTACTGAAGTCTCCTGTGGATTTTTGTCCTTTGGCCTTTTCATCCTACTCTTCTGTTTCTACCATAATAACCCCAGCTCTTTTCACACTGTTCTTCCTGTGACTCTAGGACACTGAAGATAACACAGTTCTGTAGCTGGGACAGAGCTGTGCAAGCAGTAGTTGGCCAGACAGGACACACGTGCTGTTTGGCCAGGCAGCCGTTTCCTAAGGGCTGTGTACCACGCCTTTCCATGGTGGGGAGCTCCTCTGAGTCTCTATCCCCACTCCTCCATGCGTTCTCCCAAACCCTGTGGGTGCTTCTTGTTGCCAAAAATTTTACCACTCTTTCAAATGTGCCCAGATTGAGTCAAAAGGTTCAGAACTTCTTGGAGGAGGATGGCTGGCTGGAGGATCAGCTGAGTGTCAGTCCAAAAATAATCATCTGTGTGGATGGCTGAACTGCCAAAATATTTAGAGTTCTACTTAGGTTTCAAATTAAGAAGAATTTGGATAGCTTCCTCTTCTGGCCTCAAATTATTTTTTTAATTTATCCTGCCCCTACAGTCCTGGTTTGCCTATGTTGAGAATGAGAAAGCCCACAAAGCATTTCTTAAAGGATTTCCCCACAAACTGGAAGCACCAGAATTTTGCAAGAGCTTTTTCTGTAGTGTGGGACTATGACTAAAGAGACATTGGCTACTCTTGCTCCACTACAGCTGACTATGCCCTTTGTGAACTTGGATATGTGAAAGCCCCCACCACTGTTCTCCTTTAAGGAGAAAAAGACCCACATTTGACTTTCAAAACCAAATCCCACATTCCTCTCTGGAATTTCCCACTTTATTCTGAACAGTCACCACAACTGACCCCATTTTGGACATCTTGAATGTTCTTTTCATACATAAATTGGCTACTAGATCCAGGATGGGATTTAAATCAACAAGCATGCACGTTGGCAATATTTTTCCAAGATATTGAGACTTTCTTAGGGCCTACTGCTCTGACCATAATTCTAAGCAAGGTAAAAAAATGAGGTGGTGCAGAAAGTGGTGTGTAAGAATGTTAATTATTGTTGAAATAATAATACTGGTATCTTTACCGTATTCATTCAGAAATTTTAGAGCCCGTTGGCCATCTTCAGCCAATCTAAACAGCAAAGCAGACACCCAAATAATCTCGTTACTGCAAGTTTTTTGAAAATCAATAGTTAGGCAATATTGTGCCATGTATAGAAGACTCTGGGAATTTTGAAAAGTTATAGGTATGGTTTGGCCATCTGGATGACTGTCCAGCTGAAGCACAAGTAGCCTGAAACAAGCCACAGCAAATGCAGTTCCTTTCCCAGTTGATAGTAACAACACATGGGAAGGATGAGGTTTTAAGGTTGCCTTTGGTACTGGGCTGGGAAAGGGGTAGGTCATGATGACTGCAGAGGGGGATTTTGGAGCTCTGTACAAAGGAGAATGTGGGGGGCTCTTGGGTAGGTGTGCTGGTGGAGTGAAAGAACACAGGGTGCAAATTCTTAGGTTGTGAAAATAGGTATGATGAGGCCTGGAGCAGCTTGGGTGATAAAATATAAGTGTATGATGAAGTATGTAGTTTCTCATTCTAAAAGAAATTGCCCATTTTCATCAGGTTTTTAAATAACACAAAGTGGCTTTCTTTGGCACTAGGTACAATATAATGGCATGTCCTAAAAAAGTCAAACTGACCTGTGTATAATTGATGCTTCTGGTTAATATACATGAAGACTTACAGCCAGTGGAGCTAAGCTCCTAAAACCTGAACCCTTGTCCTCTGACTTTGCCTGAGACTACTTTAATTCAGGGCTCTAGACACTTTTATGATTAGCTCCTATTCCTTCCTTTTGCTTCTCTGTATACTCAGTTGCTTGTCCACGCCCTCAGCTTCTTGGATCATTGACTCAGATGTTTAAATGGAAAAATACTCAGCACGAGTTTATTGCAATGAGCAGAAGCAGAGGGTCTCTGTAAATATCTTGGTTCTTTGTATGCAGCTGGGTTCCCCTTTGTTTACTTGACTTCCCCAGTTATTTTCAAGCCACTAAGGTCATTGCTAGTTAATAGTTGGCTAGAAATCAATAGACAGAGAGATGGTTAAAGATAAGTTTTAATAATAGGTGCAATCAAATTCTAGCAACTTTTATCTCTCTGCTGCTGCCAGTGGTGGGTGGTTTTTGTGCAGTGACTCCATTCATCTTCCAGCTGTACAAACTCCAGGCAGGGTTTTTATCTTTGTACAATAAAAAGTACAAGCTATCACAGCCCACCCTGGTATCTAGTGGCTAGTGCTGTGCTGCTGCAGAGCTGAGCCCAAGTGTGCCCAATGCCTTCCATCAGTTTCACCAGGATTTTTATCCCATGTTCACTGTTATCCCAAGAAAACAAACCCCCGTGATATGGACTCAGTCAGAGGTGGACTACTATCATCTCTTGGCCGCTCTCTGAACAGGTAGAGGCATCTCAAAGTCTCAGGGAGTGTTGCTACTAAGTTCAGTTAAGTGGCTTCTGCTCTTTTAATTGAGCACTATGTTGAAGTTGGATTCTGGAAAAGCTAATCTTCATCTTGGAAAGAAAAGGTTGTGCTATAATTGATGCCTTTAAGATCTGAGTTTGCTTCATTTGGAGTGTGTGCAGGGCACTGTGAAGGTCTAATGTGAAGGTCTCTTGCCAGCTGGACATTGCCACAGACAAAAGCAGATCTCTCACAAATACCTCTGCTGTTGAGTGATCACCTGAATGAGTGTGTTCAAAGCGTGCTGGAGACAATGGCTGCTGTTGGGCTTTGGATCAGGTGCTGCATGATGCTGCTTGTGTTGGAGGTTCCTTGGCTGCCCACAGTTTGCCTGGTGATCCCGTGCCTGGCACCAGGTTCTCTTCCTAAGTGTTTTGTAGAATGTTATTGGGCTGTGATGCAATGGCATCCCACCCTGATGCAGCCACTTCACCCAGACAGGTATGGCTGGCACCTCCATGTGTGCTCAAGCAAGTGAAAGCCTCAGACATTCTACCTAAAGTGCTGCCAGATGTTTTCACAAATGTGACTGTCCACTGGGATAGCCTGAGCTTGGAGTGCCTGCCAGGAATTTGAGATACTTGCACTCAGTTTGGTGTTTTGCCCCAGACTTCATCTTCTGCCTCAGGCAAGTTACATCAGTGTTGTGACTCAGTTCCCTAGCAGTACAATGGAAATAGCAACACTGCCCTAACTTGTGGGATTATTGAGATGGTAAACACTTCTAAGACTGGAAGATACTGTGCTCCTATGATCAGGACAGCCACATCAGCACCTACTGCATAAAAAAATTACTGGAGCTCTTGTATCTGCTGAACGCTTCAGGGAACAGTTTGATTTGAGGAAAGGTTTTAGGAGTGCTGAACCTGCCTCAAGTCATGGGAAGGAACTAGGTAACAATCTGAGTGCTCAGGACCTTGTCCTGTGAAAACTTTGAACCGGCATGTCACCTGAAAACTTGCACCAGGCACCAGAAGTTCCCCTCTTGTAAGAGCTCTGTCCAGGCTATGAATCAGGGACATAAATTCAGTCTGTGAATTCAGGGCTATGAATTCAGTCTGTGAGTGAAGAAGAGCTGCAGGGCATAATTACCTAGCCAAAACTACCTACTTGGGAATTACCTCGAGCCTACAAATGTTTGCAACTTCTCCAGGATACAGAAACACCTAACTTGAGTGCAAGGGTTGCTAGGAACTTGAATAACCTACCACTGGCTGCACTGCCTTTTCAGAGCTTACAGTCTCCTTATACATACCACATCTCTGGAGGAACCTCTCCTTCCTACCATCTCCACCCTTCCCTCCTTTCTGTAAGAGCTGGTCTGCTAGGAGAAGGAGTTGGCTCCTTGGCCAAATGCACCACTTTTCAATCCACTACATGCAAAGGCTGTTTTGGCTACCTTAGCCAGCCAAAGGGACACCTGTTCAGGCAACTGAAGAACATCAGGGTGTGGTTTCTAATGACTTGCTGGTGGAAGAGAGATGTGAACTGTTCACTACAAATCCTGCTGCAGATGGAAGAGAGCAGATTTAGATTAGATGTGAGGAAGCTCTTCACTATGAGGGTGGTGAGACACTGGAACACATTGCCCAGGGAAGCTGTAGATGCCCCATCAATGGAGATGTTCAAGACTGAGTTGGATGGGACTTTGCACATGCTGGTCAAGTGGGAGGTGTCCCTGCCTCCTATGGCAGGAGAGTTGGAACTAGATGATCTTTAAGGGCCTTTCCAACCCATTCATTGATTTTATGTGCATTCTGAATAATTCTAGCAGTCATCTATGAGTAACCTCATGAAATATTAGATGAATGAAAAGCAGCACAAGAAAGAATGGTAGAAGATGGGGGTGGGGGGAGTGGTGTGTGTGTGGAGCAGGGGGGAGGGGTTATTAAACATCCAGACAGCATATGGAGTCCATTTTCATTATAAGACATAAATGAAAGCAGTTCACGTGCTGAGTATTTTACATGTATATGTAAATATAATATGCAGCTTCCAAATTAATAGGCAGAAGCTGAGTTACCAGTTTGATTTGCTGCTAGTCTGCAGTAGCAGGCACCCCAATGGATTCAAAGTGGTCACATTTTCATGGGTAACCTAGGATGCAGCCTGCCGCAACAGATGAGCCCATCAGCTCACCACTGTCTAGGAACTATTTCCTTATTGGTCCTTCACTTGTTAATAATTTCCAATCTACTTAAAGTAAAATCTCTAAATTAATGCTCCTCATAATACATTAGAAGAAGCAAAAATCTTGCCCCGGTTTTATTAACCCTTCTTCTCTACGGATTTTGGCCATAGAGCAGTGAAGCTGAAATACGGCTTAGAATCTATTTTTGCTTTCAGTGGTAAAATCACATAGTATCTCTCAATCAGCCTGTTAAATATAATTTAATTCCTTCTGATCCATCTTCTGGGGCTGTAGGGTGTTTGCTTGTCTGTAAAGATCAGCAGGTGAGAGCATGGTTTCCTGGAGCTTGTGATAAAGAAAAGTCTTTAAGCCTCTATATACTTTGTACCCCTGGCTCTGTGCTGTGTGAATGGTGAGTGGCCTGTCACACCTGGCACGGAGCCACACCTGAAACCCAAACCTTTGCTGGGCTGATAAGCCAAGCCATGTAATGAGAAAGGAACACTCTGCCTGGCTTTTGAACACACTCAAGGACACACACAAAGTCAGCTTGTCCAAAGACAGGAAGAATTTGTTTGAAGTGGGGGGGAGGGGGGAACAAGAAAGAAAGAAAGAAAAACCTTTATTTTTTGAATACTGAGCAAACAAAGTGACTTTTTGGATGTTTGGGGATTAGCACTTGGAATCTGTAAGCATTAGGCTCATTTGTTTTGAATAAGGCCAAGGTCAAAAATTACCCAAAGTTTGGGCTGTGTTGCTTTGCATGAAAAACTGGCTAGAGCTTGTGAATAAACAGTGAATTTGCCCAAAAACTGCTTCTGTAAGGCCCAGCCTATTTTCTCCTTGGTGTCAAATGAGTTTCAGTCAAGGAAAGTACTGGGATGTTGAGATCAAACATTTTCTCATAGCTTGCAGACAGCATTTTGACTTTTATTTCAAAAGGATATTTTCTATGTGCAGAACAGTTGTCTGAAAGTGTGGAAAGAGGGAGGGCAAAGTTAAAGAACTCCAACCCCAGAATTTTGCTTGTCAAATATTTTGGACAGTACATTTCCCAGATATCTATGTTTTGCTAAAGTTGTGTGTTTTCCACTTGGTTGACAAGGGGAGAAGAAAGGAAAAATCCTCCTTGTAGTCCCAGCTTAAATCAGAGTATCAGGTAGGAGATCACATAAAGGTTCTGGGCTCATTACTTTGGGTGCAGCACAGATGAGCAGCAAAAACAACCTTCCCCTCCCTGAAGAACGCCTGAACAGGAATTAGACAGGATGCAACAAGTGGACAAAACGCAAATGGGAGTGTTGGAGGAGGATGAAATGAGGAGGAAGCTGTGCCTTGCCATGGGCCAGCCTGCTGCCAGATGGGTGTGAGGGGTTGGCTTGTGCCACAGAGATGTTCTATGGAGCTATGTGGAAGATGCTACTCTGCATGTTGATGTGCGTTTTGAAGCCCACATGGTAAAAAAAAAATAAAATTCTGCTGGTTTTGGCACCAATGACTAGTAGTTTCATCAACATGACCCAAATGTGAATGCTGTCATGGGAGTTTCTGCTCTCTTCAGTGTCTCAGACAGCTTTGAGCATGACTTATAGCACTTGTTGACATTGACTAGGCCCACTGCCAAAGCCCATGCAGGAGCTGTCTGGGGGCAGGGGGCTTTCTCTCCTGGGCAGTCAAGCCAAAGGCTTTTCATCTTCAGAAATTGTCAGTTAATGGCTTGAAGATGTTCAAAAATGCCAACTGCTCCTGGTTCCTGTTGTCTGCAAATTGGAGCTGTGGGTGCTCAGGTCATGACTTGAATAAACATCAGAGTAGGATTCTCAGTAGCAGGCAAACGCTTAAGCACTTTGCAATGCAGTGGCTCTGACATTCATATAGATGTTCTTGTTGAACCTTTGGCAGGTGCTGAACTGGAGATGTAGATCTGAAAGTCTACCTGGAGTCTGCAATTCTCAAAACAGCTCCAGGAAGCTGCAAGCAAACTCTTGACTTGGTTCAGCTCCATTTGACGCATTTGGAAATGTGCTCCCATGTGCAGCCAAGGCAGAGAACAAGGGTGAGATGGGAGGGAGTGCAGGGTAGCAGTGGCAGCTCAGCTTGCAGTTGCCTGAGCAGTTAACCCATGGCACTAAATCCTGTCCTTGCTCTGAACAGTAGTAGGACTTCCGTAGCACCCACCCTGCAATCTACCACATGTAGGTTTTCCAGATCGCTGGGAAAAACTACAGCAAAAATGCTGCTCTGGGCAGCTGGAGATCAATTAGTGGTTCAGGACTTTTTTCAGGGTAACCAACGGCTGATTGATTGGCATCAACCAAATCAGTGTGATCATGATCCAGCAATTGGTTGACAGTTGTCCTCTCAGGGCTGGGACAAATATAATTTGCTCCTTGTTGCCATCTAGATCTATACCTTCTTGGTGAATTGCTCCTAAAGAAATGAGGAGAATAGCTACTAAAGCTAAAGAAGAATGTTATTCACTAACCTCAGAGTCTTGGGCTTCTAATTGGAGAGAGCTTCTAACCCTCAGATTTTGAAATTGTTTCCCAGTAGGAGCAATGAATGCAAGGAAGTCCTGCCTAAAGATGTGACTGGGTGAACTTCAAAAAATGGCCATAACGACAAGAAGAGAAGGTTTGCAATAGTAAGAGATTAAATGTAGCAATCAGTGAGTTTTTCGAACCTCCTGTTGCAGTTGTGATCTTCCTGCGATATTAGTTCTTGTTTCAGGGCAAATTGGACTAAAACTTCAACTCCTTGGTATCATCTTTAGTCTATTCCCATCCCTAACCAAGCTATTAATTCACAGAATCAGTTATTAAAGGCACCTGTGACCCCTACAAACCTCCAGAGCCAACTGACTTCCTACTTCTCCTTTCTGATCTGATCTGAGGTCAAGATCTGAATATGCTTCAGCACTCCAGTCCAATTAAAAAATTCAATTTGTCTTTAAAATTTGTTTGGGGGTCTTTAATTCCCTGGCAGCAGATTCCTCCCCTCCTTGCGAAGTTTGGGAAAAGCACGTTCAGTGTTATTAAATGACTCACCAAACTAGCCTAGTGGCTTAGCTGGCTTATGTGCAGCCCACTGGACTCAATGGAGCATGGTGGGACACCCAGCACTGTCTGCCAGGTCAGGACTTGAATCAGTGCTAGCTGAGTGATATTATCCAGGATGCCTGGGGACAGAGGAAATTAAAAGTCACTAATGCTTACTGCCCTGAGCCAAGACTCAATTGCAGAAGCACCTGCAGGGTTGGCCTGCACACCTCCTGCTTGCTTTTTTTTTTTTTCCCTTAGTTGACTCTTCAATGTGTTTTTATTTCCAAGCCAGTGGATGGCATTAAGCTGGCTCTGGATGGCTGAAATAGAGATGAGGCAGAATGGGATTCTGCATGCTCTGGGGACACTGTTGGGAGTGAGGGGAAATGAGCAGCCCTTTCCCTTTTAACTTGTCATTTCTGAGCCTTCAAAACATCAGTGTGGGTGATGGCCTTTGCAGTGTGACGGGAGGGGGCAGGGAAAGGCAGGCTAAGGCTGTTCCAAAATTTTCATATGAGGGCTTTGTCCAAGGAAAATCTGGTGTTTAAACTGACCAGAATTTTCTCATCACTGTGAGAAATATCTGCTATTAAATCCCCACCCTTTTTTAGCTGTAAGTTAAACTAATAGAAATAGTTTGGGATCAAATGAAGCATTCTCTCTTTTCAGTTTTTTTTAAAGAGAATAAAAAGTTTCTTTTTAAAGAGAATGGAGAAGAGGTGTGAAATATCAAGGTGAGCTGAAAGTTCTGAAAAAAAATTCTTCAGTTGACTCAAAATAAAACCTTCAGATTATTCTGAACTGCCAGTGAACCGAAAAATCAGTCATTTGCACTAATGATAAGTAACTGGCAGGTTGTTTTGCCTGTCAAATTCTGTGTCTTGTGGAGTGAGCACATTGTTGTCTGCTGACATGATCTACTGAGCTGTTAAAAAAAAAAAAAAAAAAGAATAAATCCAATACAGCTCCTCTCTGCTGGCAATAAGGCTCATGGACAGGTGCAAGGGAATTATTGTCTCATCCTGTCTGGACCATGGGAATGAGGGATCCCAATCTTAGTTTGTGCTCTCAGAAACAGTCATGGCCTAATAAATATCCCCATTTTTCCTCTGGGTAGTGATGTTCAGAGATGGTCATGGCAATAATCTCTGATGACCTGGAGATCAGTGGCATCTGCAGGCAGCCACCCGTGCCAGGGCAGGACACAATACCATAGTGTGTCCCAACAGGGAAGGTGGAGGATAAGATGCCAGGAGGAAAAAGGTAGTAACTGTGCCTTCCTCAACCCTCTGCTAGGGGTTGATGCTATCCACCACCACAAACAAGGACAAATGACAGAAATCAGCTGAGCCCTTCACTAGGGTAAAGAAAAATGAGGCAGAAAACTAATGAAACCTGACTGTCTTCCAGATACTCCTCCTGGGAGAGGGATCTGTGTATTTAGAAGCCAAGCTACCTTCTCCCCCAAAGGATGTATTACATAGCCCACATATCTTGACACTTGTATCTTGATGCTTCTGGTTGTTTAGCCTTGGGTGCTTTTCTGATAACCCTGCCAACTCAGAGGGGAATGGCTGCCTGGAAAGTGGGGGCTGCTACTCACTGAGAGGTGGGCTGAGACTGCTGAGGGGCTGCTAGATAATAAAATCCTGTGATTTGGGCTGTTAGAGCAGAAAACTGCTCCAAATCCTAGGTGGGCCAGTGAGTTGTCCTGGGCTTGTAAGGGCACAACAGGCTGAGGGAAGGGGGTGATGGCTGGAGGGCTGGGTGAACGAAGGGCTGAGGCACAGTCATTGCTGGCAGCTGCACTGCTGGGGGTTCGTGGGGCAGGAGAGAGGTCTCCTTACTGCAGGTCTAGTGGTGGGGTAAAAAAACCAGGCTGTAAGGGTCCCTGGAGTGAGGGCATTCAGCGTGAGGATGCATTGAAGCTATAAACTTGTAGCAGCCAAGACTAGATGGCTAAGAAAGAACTGGGGAATTGTAATAACTGTCATTTCATGGTACCTCTACCAGGTCACCAGAGACTTGCTGAGTGAGGTGGTGTCTGAGCTGTGAAGAAGTTCTGCTGGGAAACTGTATGAGGGTCTGGGTTTCATCTGAGGTGCATCTGGTGGTTGTGGTTAAAGCAGAAATCTGGTAGTTAAACCAAGTCAGAGGGGGAGGGGGGTGTCTGGAAACATGCTGCCAGTGTGGGCAAGACCTCTCATCTTCAAATCATTCTTCCTGACTGCTGTGTTGATCCCCAGGAGGTTTCTGGCCCTCACCAGAAGGTGAGGCAGCTCAGCAGGAGCCTGCCCAGTGCAGCTCAAGGACTGGCTGCCAGCAAGCCTCACCTTAACACCTGTGCTGCAGGATGGGAATTGTGGGACTGAACTGTTCTAGTCCTAAAGTGACCCCTGTATTTGTTCTAACTGCTTTAGAGTTTAGATTGTGTCTGGTGATTCAGTGTTTTAATTCTGGTAGCCCTTATAGGTTTGTTACCCTAAGAAAAAAGAATCAATGTAGTGAGCATAGTGTGAAAAGTGACCAGGTCTGGCTCTACCTCCAGCTTGTTGTGATCTCTGGCACATCATGTGGGCAGAGTGAAACTCAGTGACTACATGCACCCCTCAGCAGGGAGCTGTAAGTCTCACCTAAACAGGGCTTATTTCTCAGAAAACATCAGGCCATGCTACAAGTGAGCATTACTCTAGAAGCTAAACTGGCTGCTGTACACCAAAGTGACATGTGGCGCTGTGTCTCTATTCTCCACTTGAAAAAAGTAATTTCTTTCATTTTCTTTCCTTTTCTTACCTTTATTCTCTAAGCCATGAGGTGCCAGGGTCCATCGGGTGACTGTGCAGAGGCACAGTCACAGACAGTTTGGTAGGAGAAGGAAGGGCAGGGCTGGAGCAAGTGCTTGTGATTCCTTTGTTCAGAAGCTGTGTTGCACACATCAGCCATAATTTCCTCCCTAATTAAAAAAAAAACATCCAGGCAAAAACTGTCTTGGGCCCTTGGTGCCTGTTTGCCCAGACCAGCAAGGTACAAAAGGATGGTGCAATTAACACTACCAGTAAATGGCTGCTCACCCTCCTGAGTGCCCCAGCACTTTGTTACAAGTAAAGTGGCATGAAGGCTTCAGGAGCGTTCCTGCTTTCTGCCAAGCCCATATGAAGGGTGAGGAGCTCGATTCAATGGGCAGCACTAGCTGCCAGCTCCTGCCTTCATTTGCTGATTGCAAACAGCATTTCCTTATTGGGTGATGGCTCCTGGTGCCAAGTCCTGGCTGCCCTCACACACTTTTGGAGCTTTCTGCTCTTCTTCCATCCTCAGCAGCCTCTGCCATGAACATGACCCGTGTCACATGTTCCTTCTCAGTCCTGACTGTTGTTGTGGGGAGAAAGGACAGCAAGTGGTAGCTCTTCACCTCCAGATGTGTTTTGTAGTCATACTCTGTGTGCTGTGCCATGCATGGTAGTTACCCTGCCCTCTTCACTCTTATCCCACGATACACTGGTTGCTCTTCCTTTTACTGTGCTCCTTTCCCCCTTGTCCCCATTGTATTTTCTGACGGAAGGAATTGTTTCTGGTTTTCGGGTCTCGTGGATCATTGCAGGAAAAAAACACCCACAGGTTTTTTTTTTCCTCTTTTCTCCTCTTTAGCCGCCTAATGAGATGTCATCTCCAAAAAGCATTCTAGCCCTCAAGGATATTACTATCTGTTTCTCCTGCTCCCTAATCTTGCCAAGCATAGGCTCCCTTCCTGACCTAGCATTTTGTGACTGGTAACTGCCTTCCTTGGCACCTCGTGCAAAATCTGGGACTGATGCTGCTCTATTTCCCAGATGGGGGATTAGAGTTATAGCCAGAGAGTTACTGAAGAACGTGTTTGTTGTGTTTTGTCAGTCTCTTGAAAATGAAGCTGGAGAAAATAGTTTTATTTGTGGAAGAGCCATTTATTTATCTATCATATTTCTATCTAAAATTCAATGCAAAGATCCAGTGTTTAGGGAAGGGGTGTTACTAGGTTGCAGAAGTCACTATCCCAAGTTAAGGTCAAAAGCTGTCACACATTTCAGTGAGTTTCCTTAGTTATGTTGGACAGGATAAAAACACATAGAAAATGGGTGTTCCAGGACAGAAATCAGCTACTCCCTGACCTGTGTCAGCTATAGGTACTGTGTGCAAAAAGTGCTTCGTCAGCCTTTTACAGACAGTATGCACCATCTTAAAAAGCAGAAGCTACTGCTTGGACTTGGGTAGCAATTTCCAGGAGAGGAAGGACTAAACTATCTGTAGCAGCCAATTAATTCATGACATCCAGAGGAGTGTATGTGTTGGGTCAGGAAAACTTGTAACATCTCTTCTGTGTCCTGTCTCTTCAAATAATAGGCTCTGCCCTGGGGAAAAAAAAAGATTATAGGATGCAACTCAGCATCACCAGGCAGAGGATAAGACAGGATTACTGGATCTTCTTCACTTGTAACCTGTGCTCTGTTTCTCCAGAAAGAAGGTGAGTAGGTCAGTTTGGAAGGAGTTATACCTCTATCCATAAATCTTACTGAACTTGGAAGAAATTGCCTACATAGAACAGGAAGGGGTTAAAACCTAGCACAGGGAGGCACAAAATCTCCACTGGAAAGAAAAAAAAAAAAGCACAACTCAGTCATACTCCTTCATTTTTAGCTTTCCTTTATGGAAGTCACAGGACTTTGTTTACACTGAACAATGCAAAGCCAAACCAAGATCAACGTGTCCTTGATTTTGCTTTGCATGTTAAGTACTGCATATTTACCCCTTGCCACCTAATTTGTGAATTTGCCAGGAATCAAAACATCCATTTAAACTAGCCAGGAGAGAAAAATATGAGTACAGCTAGATCATTATCTAATGCACAGTTATGATGTATTGAGGGTGGCTTTCCTAAGTCTGATGAAGTATAAAAATGCAGCTAGACGGGCCATATTGGAGAGAGAAAAAAAAAAAAAAAGAAAAGAAAAGAATTATTATCCGCTCCAAAAGCCGATTGCCGGTAGAAATGAAACTGGAATGTTTCAGATAAAACATATTTTCCCTGTGGAAAAGCAGTGGAGTTTTGTGAGGGATCCAAAGTTGGGTGCTGCAGTCTCCTTTGAGGCAGGCTTATGGGTGAATCTCAGTCTTTTCTGAGATCCTCTGGCCTCTTCCCCAGGGAGAAAGCGTGCTGCAGACTGCGTTGTATGGTGAGAAATACAGTCCATCTGGAGACTGAGGGAAGAGAGACCCCTGCTCTCCAGTGCCCATGCAAGCCAAAGTTTTTTTCAGGGACAGAGGAGGAGTGCGTGGTCAGCATGGGGTGGCAGTGATGCATGAGCTGCTGCATGCAGGCTTCAAAAGACTTTTTTATTTTGTGGGCGCAGTTGATCTGATTTGCCCTGAGTTGTCTGTCTCAAAGGTAGCACAGCCATGTATGGAAGAGGAGAGTCATGCCTGGTTAAATTGTTCTTTGCGTTTGGTTGTTTTGTCCCTAGAAACTAGTAACTAACAGCAGGTTTTGAAGTTAAATCCAAGTCCTTACAAGAAATGTCACAAAAGGTGTTTTTTATACAACTTCCCATTTTAATGATCTAGGAGGAACTTCAACTTTCTTTCCAAACTTGCACCTTAATGTTTCTCAAAGCATTATGTTCAACAGAAGGGAAAAAAAAAGGATGCCTCATCACAGATCTCAGGCTGTCATAGTTTTATTCCATTTTTCCCAAGTTTCAGACAGTGCAGCTATTAGTACTTTAGTACACGGTACTTGGAAAAACTTAAGCTGCCCCTGGCCATTTTATGAGTGTTGGGATGTCTCATGACCATTTGATGCCTTAGTTTCTCCATTTGTAGAACAGAAACTTATGGTTTTCTTCTGTCTTCCAAACATCTTTGAAAGCTGGACAGTGATGCCCATGTGATGTTTTAATAAAAAAACAATGGAAAAATGTATAAATGAAGTAAAATAACACAAAAGTTAAGGATGGTTTTAATTTCTACCTGGTTTTACAACCTCCCTTCTGAAGGAAAGGGAGCCACTACAGCTAAGGCTGCAAACTGAGCTCAACTTCATTATTAGACATCAGAAAAATCCAGCCTGGCAGAAGCAAGGGGAAGCCAGCCTTCCTACGCATCACTGTCAGGGAGCTATTGCAGTCACTCAAGTGTGGTGTTAATGAATTAACTCTGGATCTGGTGGGGTTTTTCTTTCTGTATGTAGGCTCTCAGAAGAGGAAAGCACACAGGATTTTCAGGGTTGTTAAAGCAGCAAGTGATGTCAATCCGAATCTTCTATTGTTGTCAACTTGCTGCACAATGGAAGTTGATGAGATTAGCTGGAAATATTAATTGTCCTATACTGCTTTCTGTCTGTTTGCTCTGGCTCTGGAAGACTCATGTACAGCGGCACCCGAAAAGTCAGCAAAAAGTGCTTTAACATAGGAAAGAGGCAACATTTGGCCCAGTAGTATCATAACGCAGGTGGCTGAGAAATCACTCACTCAATTATATGCATGAGGGGGACTCCATTTAAGAGCAACATTTGGAGCTTTATGGGCAACATAAAAGGAGAGAGAATGAGGTTTTTATATTGCTGTGCTCAGTTGTAGAAAAAGCAGGAGATTGTTCCCCACCCCTTTGCATATGCTTGGACCGTGCAGGGAAAATGAAAATGACTGCTCAGAGGTTTAGCATGACACCTGGGAAGGGTGGGCTGGACCCATTCCAGAGCTCCCCCTGCACACACCCTGCTGTATCCCCTGTTACAGAGGTGATTTCATGTATTCAGGACTGGGCAATGTCAAAACAAGAGCCATACTCTAAAAATAAAAACCTTGGCTCCTTTACTAACAGTGAACTCTCAAAGTGAAAAGAAGTTTTCAGAAATTATGATCATAATTAATTGCTGCTTTTCTTGTCCCTTGGCAGTTGTTAGAGCAAGTGAAGTAAGATTATCTCCCAGCAGGCACAGATCCTGCCATTTTATCTTCCCTCTTCTGTCTCCTGCAGGGACCCTGCTCCCGCAATATAGGGGGTAAATCTCTTTATTAAAGCTTTTCTAATGCTTATGGGGGAAAGCAGACAGGTAAGATTACAACACCTGCCAGGGCAAAGTATTTGTATTTTCCTTTAGTTTAAATTCTTTTAGTGCCTTAAGCCATGAGTTCTGTGAGGCTGGAGCTGACAGTACTGTATCTCTGACACCGCAGTGCCTGTGTCCATTCTTTCCTCCAGACACGCCAAGCACATGAGCTCTCCACCCTCCTCCTCCTCACTGCTGATTAGAACAATCACAGCATTTCTTTTCTACTGGTATGAATAGTCATTTTAATCTATTTAGCAAAGATCCATCCACTAGCTCAGTGCTCTCTTTGCATTTCTAACAGAAATGCCTATTTTATTTTTTGTATTAACCAGAATACAAAACTACCACAAATACCTTAATTCTTTTTTTTTTTTTTTCTTGCTGTAAAGCTTGACATCTGGGCCTGTAACAGCTCATCAGAGGATTTGTGAGATGAAGCGAATGACATTTCTATATAGAGCACTGGCTGCTGCAGAAATCAGATGGTGAAATGGGACTGCAAAGAATTTGGTATTGAGTGATGATCTTCATCCAAGGATCTCAGAGCAGAGTAATCTCCACTTTGCTGACACAGATGATGGGTGACTTACTCCAGCCTGCACAGCAGAATTGGCCTCACAGCAGTCTATCTCTGGAGACCTCTACGTAGAGCACAAGCAGTTTGGAGCAGGCATCACATCTGTGTTTTACAAAGCTCTTTGTTAGAACAAATCTTTGATCCTAGTGTGGACAGAAATTCATCTGTAACTAACGGTGCATGAAACACTCATCCCATCCTTGCTATGCATGCAACCCACTCAGGTGCTTTCTTGCTCCATTGCCTTGGCAGAGTATCTGCTGCTGATTTCCACCTTGCCTTCCTTCACACATGCAGTTTGAGCTGCATTCAGTGTTAACATTTTTTCTGTGTGTTAAAACAAAGCATGGGATCAAGGCAGGATCTGTCTTGACCTCAGCAGCACTGCTCCAGAAGAAAGGGTGGACAGTGAGTCCCAACAGAACTTCTGGGACTACAAAGTCAAATGAAACCTAAGCAACCTGAAATAGTCTTAAGATGAACCTGGTCAACTCCTAGGATGTGTTTACTTCCACCAGCAAGAGAGTGGACTTGGCAGCCTGAGTTTCCCTTCCGTCCCTTGTTGTAGTCCTGAGAGATGAGGGCCGGGGCTCTGCCCCCGACGTGCCTGGTGGGAGCTCCGCGGCTGCCCCGTGGCCACTCCCAGGCTGAGCTTTCCCCTCCCCGCTGGTGCTGAATACCCGGCCCTCGGCACCGCTCGCCTCTCTCGTCCCAGCATCGCTCCTCGGCCGGATCCGATGGAATCGCTAGAGAGGGATTTTATCGCTGACCGCGATGCCCGGCACTGCAGAGGGAGAGGAAGAAGCTGGGGACCACCTCATCTCCTCGTGCTTGTAAGCAAACTAAGGTCCCCAAGAGTAGAGGCATGCTGCAGTGTCCCTCTGAATCATTTAGTTCCTCCCCAGTGCCCAGCGGTGATGTTATGCTCTTGCTGTTGCCTGCCCCATGGGACTCTCAATGGCTATGCCAAGCTCTTCGTGGGCCCACAAGAACCTGCAGAGTTCAGGGATGCTCCTTACACAAGCTGTTTGCCAGCGTGCTGCTGTGGGGGTGGTAGGAAGGGTTGGAAGGGATGGGACACAGAAGAAAGCACAGCTCTTCCCAGTACCAGCAATCTTCATGTTGAGGCACACGAAGAGATTCTGATAGCCACTAATTCCAGCACGTCTGTGGTTCTGGC
>NW_008613258.1:15632-35689 GCF_000691845.1 Merops nubicus | reverse complement strand
GCATTCCTGAACAATACCCAAATCTCACCCTTCTTTCAGTCTTTGGAGTAGCTGGGCACTGCCAGGCAATTTCTGCCCATGATGATGTGGTGCTGAAAACTTGTGCATAGGTTATTAAAGTTCTTCAGTGAGAGCAGGTGGTTAATACCAGCTGGAAATCTCGTTCTGTGCTTCAGTTAATATATTCAATAGCAAAGGCACTCAGACTCAGCTGCAGCATCTCAAGCCACATCTGATCAATCAGGAATTTGCTGATTCCTAGAATTCCCATGTCTTGTAGAAAGATGGGAGTGATGGTTGTCTGTCAGGCAGTCAGCACTGTGCTCCAGCCCCTGGCAGGACACGAGGGTGCCAAACTGGTGGCTTGAGGGGAGTATCAGATATTCATGGTCATCAGGAGCTCTGTGGCACTCTGCTAGAGAAAAAGCTTTATCTGTCTCCTGCTGTCTTCCATTTGGGTAGTTGTACTGGCTTTGCACACTTCCAGCTGAGCTTTTTGTTGTAAAGAATTGAAAAACTGTAGAAGTTATATTGTTATTCACTGAGATCTCAGTTATGATGCCATACAGGAAAAGGTTATCATAACATTCAGCTACTATTATTTTTAATGAAACCTTTTCAGCTTTGATTAGTGTTCTTACATACGAACATATGTGTAAATCCACATGCATGCATAGGTATGTGAGTTCTGTTTTGTAACTAAACAGTACAGCCGGTTGGAATTTTGCTTTCTGGAGGATATCTCAATGGGTTTCTTTTCTGATTGGAAATCATGTTATGCTGTATCACTTCAAAATCTCCCATGGAACCAAATGCACATTTTGTACCTCGCATGGAACTTACCTGCCTATTGAAGGGCTGAATGGAGCTGCAGAAGGTTTCAGACTTTAAAAATTACTTTGGAATCTGTTAGCAGCTACGTGGGTATAAACAGAAGCTACCTCAATAGCAATGAAGGTATTTCCTAATTGTTGTACCCTGTTTCTGTTGAACTGAAAGAGTTTATCTACATCTTATGCAGAATACTTACTGAAAACACAAAGTGGAGACTGCTTCACCTCAAACACGGGCACCTGGATGCAAAAAAACTCAGCCCTTTTCCTGCTCTTGTGTGCTTTCGAGTGACCATCGCTTGCCCTGTTGTTTCATAAGAGAATTTACAAATGAAGATGTGTCCCAAGTTTGGTGCAGCTCTAAAAGCAAATCCATGATGAACCCAGGACAAACTGGCTTTCCTTTGTGGGAACATCCACAGAGAGGAGTACAAGGAAGTCACTTTGAAATAAGTAAGGCTTCTGGAAGCATAGGAAAAAGCATGTCAGCTTGAGTCTATCTTGAGTGGTTCAGGATGATCTGTTAGTGGAAACCTATCTTTGTAAAGCTTTCTGTTGAGAGCTGCTGTGAGGTGCTCCTTGCAATCCAGCATCTAGGTGCCTCATGCCTGACAATGCCTCATTGCTTCCCCCAAACCAAGGGAGATAAGGGAATAAAAGAATGCCAAAAATGGCTTTAGCCATTGGTGACTCTAAGTCAGGTTTTCATTAAAACAGTAGAGAGTGGGGCCAGCAGTTGGTAGCCTTGTTTGATAAAGATTTGTATACATACCCAAAAATTCTAGCAAACATTATTATTACCTTTTCTCTCTCTTGTACAATAGCACCAAGTGGAGGGTGTTAGTCACTTCTGGAAGAGGGAAAGAAATTACAACATACAATCACATCTTGATTCTCTTTCCTTTTCCAAGATTTTGTCCATCTGTTCCCTTTTTCAAAAACAAACAAACTATTAATACAGTGCTTTGATGGAGCCTTCTGTTCAAGGCTCTTAAAGTGCTGTACAGATATTCATGCTTTTATTTGCCAAGAAAGAGTCTTTAGGAAAGAAATATTAAATTCCTTGCTTCCCACAAGGCTGATGCCAGAGAGGCTGTGTGTGTTTGTGTAGGGCTGACACCACAACTGGGGCCCTGACTTTGGAGAACTTGCTCAATCCCCAGTTATCTCAGCATTCCCATAGGACTGTACACTAAGTGCCTTTTTTGTCTGTCTCTCTTCCCTTATTTGTAAAACATAGGCACTTCTTTTCTTCTGCTCTGCCTTGCCTACATGCTTGGTGCCACACTGGCTGGGTTGAGTACCAACATCAGGGCAGTCCTGGCAACAGGACTCAATTCCAGCTACTCTGATGCTTGCTTGGATTCCCAGGCAGATTTTCTACCTGCACCGAGGTCTTTGCTGCTACTGTTGATCCTAAAGGTAGTTCGGAGTGGCCTACCAGAGCTTCTGTCACTCTTCTATCTGCATCACCAGTGAAATCACATAACTCTAAATTTCCTTGGATGTGATGTTATGCAAGGACATGGGGAAGAGCATTGGTATAGCCTGTGGGCCTTATGGCCCCTGATCTCAAATCTTACTACCTTTTATGAAGGTGCTAGTGACACCTGTAAAGCACTGGAGGAAAAGTACCTGTGGTGAGGACTACAGATTGAGGATCTCCCCTAGAAATGACTTCCTGAAAATCTCCTGCTGCCTGAAACATCAGAGCTAGAGACTGCCAGCCTGGGAGAGCAGCCCAGCCATGATGTACTCTTAGTAATTTTTTTGTCCTTTTTGTTGGTGGAGGAGATAAAAGCATAAATTGGATAAATTGCCCCAGATGGAAAGCTTTTGTTACCACAGAAGAAGCAAAGGCATCCAGGAAAGGAAGGAACCAAATGTATCCAGCACTGAAATACATTCAGGAACATCCCAGTTGCTACTTAGCAGAAGTCAGAACCTTAGAGCCACAAAAAAGCCTCTTAAATCCTTTAATAAGAGAGAAGACAATGTAAAGTTTGGGGTGGTGGTGGTGGTTGTTGTTTGGGTTTGTTTTTAAATTAAGAATACCCTTCCTTCTCACTCTGTTTTGAAATAGAGCCCATGATGGTTTTCAAAATATACCCTGAAAGTCTGAGATAGCTTGTGACCTATTTATCCTAAACACAGATCCTCAAAGTTGATCTGACCTGAATAAAAATGGCTTTCAGCAACAGTGGCCAGCCCCTGGGTCCTCTGCATTGCAAAATTGTGTTACAGCCGGGCATAGATGGCAGCTTCTGCTCAGGAGCTCAGAATAAGATTAGTAAAATGGGTGGGGTTTAGGAGTATGGTGGGATTGTAGGATGTGGTAAGCGTAGCAGAGAAGACTTGGATCACAAAGAAATGGGCAGGCACTGTACACAGACATAGGGAGAGACTGCTTGGATGAACTAAGCTGACATAGAGAGAAGCTGAATCATCTACAAGAGGGTTGATATCAAGCTGTCAGTACAAAACATGGTAAAAGTATTTATTGTGTGTCTAAATCAGGAGATGCTCAGAGGCAAGACCTCCTGGACAAGAAGATACTTGTCTGAAAGGATCAACTGATCCTTTCTTTGCTACAGCAAGAGACTCCTTTGTTCGGTCTTGGGGAAAGTGCCTTTTCATTGTGTTGTAACTGGGAGCAGGCAAGGCTTCCTCACTCCAGCATGAATCTCAGCCCACAGGGACAAGTTGCCAGTATTCACACTCAGAAGGCTGGGATCTACCTTGTGCTTGGGATTTTTTTGGCTCATGAATATGCCACACATGTAGGCAGGGAGGACTGAGCTGCCTGAAAGGGGAATATGGATCTTTTTAAGAGTCTAATGTCATTCCAGAGTAAACAAAGAGGCACTGTTGGAGAAAAATGTGAAGGGACTTCTAGGCAGCATGTCCAGCCTTCTGGAAGTGTTGGAGGAAAATGAGGCTTCAGAGCTCAGCTGTGTTCCTACTGATCTGTTCTCTCTCAAACTCCCAACATAGAGCTGTGAAAGCCACTGAGCCTTTGGGCAGAAAAAGTCTCACCATTACTAGATTTCAGGGCTACTTGGTAGCAAGTGACATGGCACACCAAGTTACTTCAGGAGGACAGGTGGGGATCAGTGAGAGTTCAGCACAGTATGTAATGGAGAAATCAGAGTGGCTATTGGTGTGTTATTTCTTGTTGTGACTTGGCGTGACCTCCATTATACCCATGAGATCACCTCCAGTGAGTATCAATATCCTCTTCCCCTATGCCTTAATATATTTTTAATATCATGTAACTGCCAGAAAATATTATTGTTTCTGGAAGTTTTTGCTGCAACATTTAGTTACACATTTATCCAATTGTCTGTGAATTCAGGATCCGTGGTTACCCTGCACCTGCAAAAGGAAAAAGGAGGTTAGGAATATATATCCACAATAGTTCTAAAATAATGTTGAAAGTCATTGTTATCTGGCCTGCTGGAGTACAGAGTCTGATGCAAACTGTGAAAGGCAGTTCCCAGCACCTGGGGAATTTTGAATTATTCTAATTTACTGCTGAAGTAGTCAATTAAAAAGCTATAAACTGTGCAGACAAACTTTGATATAGCTTTAGTTCCAGCTTTTTACTTTGTTTACCAAATATCACACCTTTTCACAGCACACAGATATTCAATGCTATTCGAGTAGGATTTATGAGGCTGTATAAGGGCCTAAAATGTTCCAAGCAGTAAATATGGATTCGCGAGAAGAGCACATGTGAAATGAGTGATGATAAGGACTGTACCATAAACAAAATTAATCATATAGCTATTGGCTCTACTTAGTTGACTATATGACAATAACACTTAATGCTCTTGATCAGAGGGTCTCAGATCATTCTGGAAGGAATTATTCTTGTTCACATACTTGCAGTGAAATTTAATATCTGGGAGGTATAATGAACATCTGAGACTTGAACAGGCCATTACATATGACATGAAGGAGTACAAACCTCATTTCCCTATATCCAGTGTGATGTCCTATCTCACTGGACCATACTGCCTCCTTATGTGCATGGCTGGGTGTGGCTGCATATACCTGTAAGCACATACAGCTTTAAGGCAGCTCAGAACACACCAGGCACCACAACCAGTCCCAGAACTGCCTAGCTGTACGGCATGTGACAGGACTAAGGGAGAGGAGAGAGGCTCCTTTGGGTGGCTTTCCTGGGAGGGGAATGATCTGGCAGGTAAATTTTTTGATTCTCTCTGAGCTAAAATCTCCTGAACTTTGGTGTCCTGATCCTATCCTCTCTGCCGGCCCAAGAGACAGCAGCATGATATCAGCAGTGGAGCTATGACCTGGGACCCACAGCTGCTTGAGCTTCATGTGTCCTCCCTTGGTCTTTCTCTGTCCTGGCCTTCTGGGAAAGGACTGATTCCTGATCCCTCCCTACAACTGCTGTGTAACCTGTGCCTTGTAACTAGCTCGGCTCACTGGTGAGCAGAAGGAAGGATGAACACCACCCTGCAGCACCAGGCCCTGAAGTGGTTGGCAAGAGCAGGTCGATAGTCTGATTCAGCGGTGACAGCACTCCACCCTCCTTCTGTAAGTGCCTCGATCCTCCTGCTGCCAGTCAGGACAGAAATACAGACGTAGCTTTTCTCAGGAGGATCTAAATGTTCTGGTTGCTGTTTGGTAAGGGGGATATTTCTCCAATTAATCATTAAGTGGAGCTCTGGCTGGAGGAAGGGGCTGCAGAGATGTCAAAGTGAAACGAGGAGAGCATTTTAACCTTCCTGAAGCTCTCCTGCAGTCGGCAGCAGGTTTGGCTTGTGGGTCCTGGCCAGTTCTTGTTCTACAGCACATTTTCAAGGCTGGCCAGCAGAGAATGGCCTCACGGGGACTCTGCCAACTTCCATGGCTTGTGGGCCCATCTTTTCTCTCTCCCTGGCAGCGGAAATATGCTGCAAGGAAACTGCTACCTACCACTCATGGCTTCATCCTGCCCTTTTTCTCCTGAGCTGAGATGGGGGGCCTGGGCTGTGCGGCTGTAGGCACCAGGGAAAGCAGACTTGGAAGAGCAGTGACAGGGAGAGGATTGATCATCTGGGAAGGAGCAATGGGAAGGGCAGTGTGGTCTGCAGGGTATGGTGTTAAACTGGAAGTCCAAAAATCTGGGCTTTCATCATCCTAGATTACACGTGCAAAAGAGACTGCAGTGGTCACCTCACCCCATGCATTGTCCCTCATTCCTTGGTGGCACCATGAGAAAGCTGCAGGGCCTATAAAGTTGGTGTCCTACAAAAAAAATGCACTTTTCAGGGACTGAAGTGGGAAGAATTAATTGTGCTGACATTTCCAAGTAGAATTGCTGAGGCAGATCCTCCACTGGTATGAATCAGCACAGCCTGTACAGTGTGAAATATTCACTGTTGGAACCCATGTGCAGGACAATCTTGCCTAGGCCCTTTGCTCTTCTTTTCAGGTGGCTTAATTGTCCTTACAAAATATGCAGATGAAAATACATGAGACAAGACTCAACTCCATTAATTACTAGATGTCTTCTCAAGTGTGAGATGAGATAATTTTGCAGATCATCACAGCACTCACCTGGCCCCATACACCACTGGGGACCCTGCTGTAGTACAGGCACCAAGGCCAAAGGCATAATAAGGCTCCTATTCAACTGACAAGCTGTCTGATACTGTGTGAGACTTTGCTCTTCTAATCAATAGATGCTGCCATCAGTAGGTATCCTGCAGCTTTTCTGATTTACTTAATGTCTTAGCAGCTGCAAAACAATAACTGTAGCAGTTTGGTTCTGACATTCTTCTCAGTGGCACTACGATGGACATGGTGTGAGAGATTTCTCACTGGCATAGGGTGAAACTCCAAACAAAAGTCTTAAGTAATGAACGAGTAAACCAGGAATGACCTCCAAAGGGTTCACTTTGCTCCAGAAGAGAGCCTTTACCGTGGTCCTCTCCAGTTTGTTTTCCTGTTACTATTGCCAAGTGGTGCCTTTGCCCTGGCAGGTGAAGCACCTCTCCTTGCTGTGGTCAGTTGCCTCACTTCTGAAATGCATAGCTCAGCGGCCAAGCTCATGTTAGGATTTGGAGCAGCACAGGACAAAAAGACAGCCCCTTGCCCACAAAACTTGCTCATCCTCTGTTCCTCTTCCCTCCCCGTTCTTCATTTCCAGCCACAATGTTTCCCCAGGAAACGCATGGGTTTGGGTCCCAGACACTGACAGCAGTCTGGGCTCCAGGGCTTTGTTCACCAGCACAGCCATCCCACTGCCCTGGCCTGCCCTGGCTAGGGAGATTACTCGAAACATGTCTCTCTACATGAATCAAGCCGTGTCACCGAAGCACATCCATCCACCTTCCTCTTGTCTTAGCCAGTCATCTGCAGACAGCTCAAAAGCCAGGGTCTTGGGGGCAAGTCTCCTGGCAGCACACTTCAGTGTTCGAGTGAGGAACGGGAGAATCACTCCTAAATCAGCCTCTGCCTTCCTGCTCATCCTGTCTAGCCCGCATGACTTTGATTTATTTTTCCCTTTAGCCTGTCTCTCTGCTCTTTTCCATGTGGTTCCCATGAAAAGCCCCAGAGCTGCTTCTGATCCTGCACACCCTGATTTTGGGGATACAGACCTCTTTGACAAGGAAGGCTTCTTTGGGACCATCAGGTCATAGTGTAGTTTCTACATCCTATTTCTGGGCTGTGTCACTGATTTTGTGGATGAGCCTTCTGCATTTGCATCCCCTTGTTACTCCTATCTGTGCAGTGTGGTTGGTGACAGCTTCTCCTCCAGCAACATCAGCAAAGACAGAGTTTGTTGGGGGCTTCAGAGGATGAAATCAGCTCGGGTTAGGAAAATGTCCAAGCTGACTTCTACCATTAAGCTGTCAGCAGGACGTGTTTAAATATTGATGCAAGCACAGAAGAAATAGTTGCCTTCTTCTGGAACAAGCGAGGGATTTACGGCGTAAAACATCCTGCAGCTCTTTGCCAGCACCACGCAGGTCACAGCTGTTCCTCCCTGCTACCAGCACGTGGTAACCACAGTGGTGAAAAACCCTCATCTCCTGCCCACCCAGACCCAGACAGCTTAAAAATAAGTAAGACAATACTCTGAGTAGCATGGAGAGATGGATTCACTGAGGATTAGCCTTTCCTGTGCCTGAGGAGGAATCCCCAGACTGGGGGTAAAAAACTGATGAAAATGTTGAGAGGTGGAAATTGAACCTCCCCTTTGGGTCTGGATGTGATGGACTCTCCCAGGAGAGGGGACAGAAAGCTGCTGAGCCAGCACTCGGCTGTCCAGGAGATGGAGTTTCGTTATTCAAGCCTCCCCACCAAAATCAAATATTTGCAAATGGAGGGAAACTTTATTCCTGGGGATGTTTGCAGTGGGCTTCCTGCTGAGCTTCTGCCAGCAGCATGTAAGTCTGAGCCAGAATCGCATGTATGAACATTTTGGTGTTTTTGTATATCTAAATATTCTGTCTTCCCCACCTGTGCCCAAGAGAGGAGCAGAAGAAGCCTTGACTTGTCTCTCAGCATGTTTCCAGAGTTAAATCCAGGCATGGCTGAGCTTCTTGCTCCTGCTGTTTCTCCTAAAACGGTTGGGGAAGGAGGATATAGAGGCACTGAGGGAGCCTGAACAGCAGGTGAGCAGAGGCAGGAGGATTAAAACGCTTAATAATTTTCTGGGCATTTTGGACATAATGTCAACTTTTGACAGTGTGAAAACGAGAGTCGGTTCTTTTTCCCCAGTCAGTTGCAAGTGCAAACTCCCAGTTAACCCAGTTAACCTCTGCAGCTCTCAGGGCCCATGTCTGGTTTTGTCACATATGAGGATGAGCACTAACAGCCTTGGTCTTGCTTGGGGGCAGCATCGTGTCCCCTATCACAAACCTCTCCTGCAGCCACCCCCTATTCACCCAGCTCAAGTAGTTTTCCTAGACCCAGCTCCTGGCTGGCTGTGGGAGCAGCACCGTGCTGCTCTCCAGCTGCAGCTGCTGTACCACATCTGCACAGGTAGGGCTCACCACTGGTTCATCTTTATTTTCCTAATGTCAGGTTTTGTAATTATAGACCTCTGGCTATCAGCCAAGCGGCTCCATTTTTGAGGCTCGTTATCGGACTTTGGATGTCAGACTGAATTTTTCCTAACTGTCCATAATAACAGTAATAGCTTGACTTCCACCATAAGACAATTAACCTTCTTAAAGTTTAGTGCCTCAGGCTGTGCCTCAGAAAGATTCCCTCTACAAAACAGACAATTACCTTTACTTAATAACCTTTCCCTTTTTAATCTGGTATTAGTGCCAAAGTAAATGCAAAGGGCAGCACTCTATGTCCCCTCGTAAGTACTTTAACTGTCTATCCATGAAGGCTAATGAGCTGCCATTTTGCTCAATCTAGATTTGCCGTGGATCTAATGATACTCTGCAGCATCTTCCTTTTTTAAAAAAAAAACAGAATTCAAGGCTATAGCGCTGTTTTCTTTTGCCTTGAAAATCTGTATGTGAAAAAAGGAAAACTCACGATGCAGAAAGAAAAATAATGATGTCCAAACTATAAACCGAGACAAAGCACACTCAGCTTTGGTCTGATGCTGTTTTAAGGCTGGTTTCAGTGAGAAGTAGATGCATTCCAGTGTCTGTAAAGCAGGAATTTGTTGCTGGCGTTTTTTAGGGTTAGTTCCAGCCCTTCATATCAACTCCAGTGCAGATGTGGGATAGGGAAACAAGGCTGGGCGGTTTTACAGTTCCCTATGCATCTGTCTGTCCAGCACAGACATGGTCTGTTGGTCCCCACCAGGCAGGAGCTCTGCTCCTTCTGGTAACGGCTGCAGCAGACCAGCAGCACGAGCACAACTGCTGTGCGGATGTATTTCTTCATGGATTGCTGCTCATGGTAATTAATATGTACAACACTAGTAACTGTTGAGACATGAAATGCTCTCTCAGCAAAGAAGTTATTGCTCTGCTGACCCTGTATTTTGCACTTTCAGTGAGAATTCTCTCATAATACGGAATTCAACCTTCGGTAAAACAACACAAAAATTTCTGAGATAAGTGTAAAGCTGTAGGGACTTCTCTATTATGTCAGCAAATACTACTTTTCTAAGAGTGCTGGTTACAAATAGCAACAAAAATGAGGCTTAAACCCCAGAAAAAGCAGGGCTGCTCTCAGTAAAGGTGCCTAATTCCTCCAGAGCTCTTAAATCTGTCTTTGGATGCAGAGTATTTCCACTGACTTCAGAATGTCACTTAAGTTCGGTTTGTTCTAGTACCCCTGCTAAGTCCACTGCCTGTTGCTGAGCCAACATTTACCAGCTTCTTCTAAGAGTGCTCTAGTTTCATCATCATCTCAATATAATGAGGTTTATACTATTTTTTTTATTGTAATAGAAGCAGCCTCAGGTCCTAATCAAGATATTGGACAAATTGCTATGGAAACCTAATTAGGCAGACCGTGTCTCAAACTCTGTAAATATTTATACATGCACTGAACCATCTGCATGCAAACCAACTCACCCCAGCCAGGAGAAGGAAGCTTAGCACATGTCTGAGTGTTGACAGGAGTGGGAGTCTCCTTTAAGGCAAAGTTTAGCTGTGCTGCAACAAGTAGAAAGGAGCATGTAGTGGTAATCAGATTGGGATCGTGTATGCGCAGATGAGGATCAGATCAGATAGGGGCTGGTTTATGGGTTTGAGTTAAGGGCTGAACAGAACTTAGGAGCTGCTGCTTATTTTTATTATCTTATAGAATAATAATTAAAGAGATGTGAGTCATTGCACCAGACACAAACATACATACAGAAACAGAGGGATGTGTGAAGCCTCCCTGGCCAGAATAAGCTAACAGGTGTCCTGAGCCATTTCTTAGCATAGCATTTTAAACATTATTTGAAAAACGTTTTTTTAACTCAATTTTAGAACTTGCTTTGCATGCATGAATCAGTTCAAATTTACATGTTTATTGCAGCTGAGGGAAAATTCAGTGTTAGCTTCAGTATAAACACTTTAGACCACTAAGGTATTAACTTTAGAAGCTGAATATATGGAACTAATCAAAACCCTTTCATAAACAGATTAATGAGGAGACAAAAATGCACAAGTACAAGCTGCTAGGCTTTGAACAGCCACATCTTCTACAGGGCCTTTATTTCTTTATTTACTTTAACAAGTATTTTAATTAGTTTCGTTACACATCAGTTGTGGGAATGGTGCGCTGGGGTGGATTTGCCAAACACAAAGACCTGCTGGCAGACAGAAATATAATAATGTAGCTGGAGTTCACTGCATGAAACTCCAGGTCCTGGTGCTGATCTTTTACTTTGGGTTTATTCCTCTGTTCTCTGTGTTTGCTGCACGCTCTTGTCCAAGCCCTGCTCTCTCATATGCAGCCCTCCAGGTTTGCACGCAATGTTTAGCCTCCAAGGTGGGAACAGAGGTAGGGAACAAGGACAGCAGCATCCAACCAAGAACAGTAGATTTGCTGTCACAAAAGCCGAAAATCTCCTTCCCGAGACTTTCTGCTCGAGTACGTCAAACATTTAACGTCATTTATTGCTAGTAAATAACCTTGTATTCAGAAAGCAGTGAATCACTCCAAGAAAAAGAACAGAACTAACCCAAAACGTAGAATTAAAAGAAACTCCTGCAACCTGTTTTTAAGCCCTGTGCTGAAGGAGAGGGGGACAGACAGGAGATAGGACTGCTCACAACACAAGTTTCCTGTGCTGCCTGAGTCACACCGCAAAGTTCAGCAGTGTAGTCCTGGCTGGGACGCCTTGCAGACTTTGTTCACCATTCAGGACTGTAAATTTCCTTCCTGAGTTTGTTAGCAGCAAACAATGCCTGTAAAAAAAACCACCCAAACCCACTATAGCTGCTGGTATTACGCAAAAGAACTAATGCATAAGCAATCTGCCACCTTTAGAGGAGCTGTACAATGGGACACCAGCTGCCACAGAAAGCAGAGCAGCAGCTCTTCCAAACCTGCAGATAACAAAAGGATCTTAGTGGGGCTGAAAATTTTCCATTAAACATATTTCTTCTAACCTGGCTCTTGAGTAACATTACTTTTTTCCTCTGAAGTTACGTCATTTCTGTACAAAACATCAACTTCTTACCAAACTAACCAAACAAGAATCTCCTCTCTCTTTGCTAATCTGAATAATTTTGATGCTGGGAAAATGTCACAGGATGTGCCTCAGCAAAATTTTAGTTCAAAGACCTCAAGTCCTCATCAGACTCCAATAGGGAGGTTTCCTACCTTCTGTCCTGACCCCAGAAGGGGTTGCCAAAAAAAAATAGGAACTATCAGGGAACTAAAGGAGTGCCAGTGCTGCATAGGAAACTGAGTATGAGCAGGGCAGCAGGGCTCTAGGGGAGCATGGGGCCAAGCTCCCTGGTGCTCCAACTCCACAGACAGCAAGCTTTAATTTCCATTTCCTATCTTTCAGTTTTTCACTACAACGCCAGATTTTTTCTTATAGGAAAATCACATTCCAATTGCTGCTGAAGTTAAGCCTTAACGTAAGGAAGTTCCAACTTTTCTTTCTAGCTGAGATGTCTCTTCTAAGGTTTACCCAAAGCCCCAAGATGAAAGAAAGGAACCGTGGGATTCAGAGAAACTTGATATTTCTCATGTTTAAAAGGTGAGTTTATCTTTATAAAGTGAGCTTCTCCTTTTACGTCAGAAAGGAGAGTAGCAGAAGTGACAAAAAAACCTGCAGCTATTTTTTGATTTGCAGTTCACTGTGAAGAGTTGTTTTCACTCTCTCCCCCTTCTCCCTTTAGGAACAAGTGTTAAATTAGCAACAAAAACACCACATTAGCTGACAGGTACTGCAAATAATCTAATCATGAGACAGCATAAAAAAACAAAACAAAACAAAACAAAACTATTCAGCATGTTCTGGATACTGAGGTTATTTTCTTCAGCAATTACATCTCAGGAAAGCTCTCCTTAGATATTTAATGGATTGCAGCTACAGAATTTTTAAAACACATTTCAGAGTTGTTGGTAATTGAAAAGGATCAAGTATTTCATACTCATTGCTAAGTTTTATGATTGATTATGGCACAACCCAGGCTCAGCTACTTCCGTAGGGAGCTGGCAGTGCCTAACACCAAATACTGCAAAGGAGAAGAGGTGGGATGTAATGCTGGGCATCTTGAGTAAAAAGCCTTATTCAGGCAAGGTCCAACAGTGACTTTTAATGCTTATTTTTAACTAACTGTGAACTTCAGCAATAAGTACAGAGTGCTGCTTGGCTCCTTAAATAGCTGTGATGACGAGCTGGCGCTCACTTCTGTTACTATGTGAATTTATGGAGCTGTTGTCACACGCTTTGTTAGAGGAAATATATAGTGGTTCTGTCATAGGGACTGGACACCTATAATTCTCATTTTCTTTGCCTGCTCATAAATCCCTGCTGCTCAGCTGCACTGTTCTTACAGCCAGGCTGCTGCCATAATCCCATCGCTGGAGCAAGGCTGTGGCAGCGCCGTGCAGGGCAAGGGCTGAGTTGCCAGTTTCGCTCCGGTGGAGATGAAATGCTGCTCAGGGCTGGTGTCTGCCTGGCTGCAAAGGAGATTCATGTGTGTGCATCTGCTTCAGGGGCAGGCCAACGTATTTGTTGGCTCACAGGTGGATGCTGATAGCCACCGGGTGCCCTGGAAATCTCGCTTGTTGGTGTGGGATTTGCCATCTCGGGTAATGGTTCATGGGCGTTGGTGGCTCACCAGCACCAAAGCAAAGGGGCAAGCTTTGCCTTTAGATTTCTCCTCTAAGACTCTGCCCTTTCTTCCCATCCCTCTGCTTTTGGCTCAGGTCAATGCACCAGCTACACAGGACTTGGTTGTACTTCATTTGTGCACGTAGAGCCCTGCCTTGCCCCGCGTGCCTTCGACAGCTGGCAATCAAGAATTGCAAAGCCCTTTGTTGCTCAGGCATCTTCAGCCTACCTCAGGGTCGGTTTGAGGGTGCCAGCTGCCCTCTTGGGGCCTGTGTCTTTGCTGCCATGATGCTTTTTGTCTAACACTGGAGCCCCTCATTGCACGGTGGCTGCCGCTGCCTCTCGCCCACCAGCTTTGCTTTCACAGTCAGCCCCTTCTCCACTCCTCCAGCCTCCAAACCCATTTCATCTCACCTTGCCACGCACTGCAGCCAGCCTTCTTTCAACTTCTCCTCTCTGCCTGTAGAAAGGCCCTTTTGAAATTTGAGACTGGCCCCATCCATACCACTCTTCGAGGAGCCCCTTTGCAGCGGGCACATCACTGCTGCACCTCGTGTGGCCGTGGTGCCTCGCCAAGCCCCGTGCTGGTAGCGACCGCTGCTCTGCTGCCTGCCCTCCGGGAAATTACTGCTCCCTGTTTCACTTTCTGGCTTTCTTCTGTCTGTTTTGCTCAGGCCGGAGGCTGCTGTGTGTGACAAGCCTGATGGGACCACGACAGCCAGGTCTCAGCTGGGAACGCAGCTGTAGTGCAGTTAATAACCGCAGCGCCCTGTCCCTGTACTGCCCCTCGTCTGCACAAAGCACAGTCCAGCCTGCCTCTCATCTTCGTTGTCTGGAGACAAATGAGCCCTCCCAGGGAGGTTTGATTTGTGTGGACTCTCCTGCACCTTTGCAGGAAGATTAAAGACTAACCCATGGCTGTGTTTGTTCCAGCATTGGGCTGACTGTGGTGTGGGTCTCAGACCCGTGCTGCAGACCAGAGGGAAAGCTG
Organism: Merops nubicus; assembly: GCF_000691845.1. Lineage (NCBI taxonomy): Eukaryota > Metazoa > Chordata > Aves > Coraciiformes > Meropidae > Merops > Merops nubicus. The sequence continues at coordinate 21,144 of NW_008613258.1, read as the reverse complement.
TGGCTATGTCCACCTGTGATCCTGCTGGCAGCCCAGGAGCCACCAGGAGCAGCAGCTAGGGGGAGGGAAAGAACTGAGATGTTCCTGGGTGGGCTCATGACACTCAAGGCTACCTCCAGGTTCCTGGGGAGCTACCAACTGTCTGTGACTCATCCCAACAGCTTCTAGCATCAATGGAAGACATACCCTGCAGGAAAGGAAAGTCCTGAGGACAAAGGATCACCACAATCATTGTCAGGAATGATTCTATATTTTCTTGAGTCACTCCTTCAGGGACTTTATCTGGTCCTTCTGAAAGGCACCAGACACTTTGTCTGGTGTCAATTGTCATTGTCCCCTCACCCCTCTGAGGGGCTCAGGGATGTCTCTCATCTGTGCTGTAAGCAGAGTGTGAGCAGAGGAGACGCACAGTCTCTCTGCTCTTCCCCCAGCACCGTGTGTCAGCCTGCCTTGCTGGAAAGAGTCTATTGATCAGGATCCATTGCCAGTTGTTTCCCGGAGAAGCAAGCAGTGATTGAAGCGAGGTTTGTGCCTCTGATACATATTTTCCTCCCTGGGGCAGTGCACTTACCTCCTGCTCCACCATCAGAAGAGGAGGGAAGGGCATGAGCCAGCCCAAGGCTATCATTGCTTTCTAAAAGGCAGAGTGACAGAGATGGCCAATGATGGGCAACGACTGGAGGAGCTTAATCTCTGCTCATCCCATTTTGACAATAAAATTACATGTTTCGATAACGAAAGCTTCCACCTTGAGAGCTCAATGAAAAGCACGGGGAGATGTTGGTTCTAGGCAGGAATTCTCTCTACTATTCAGCTCCTCTGGAGCTTTCATAAGTAGGTTTCTTTGCTACCACAACAGAAAGAACACCTCTTTCATAATGAATTGCCTTCAACTACCATGAACCAAGCTTAGGGTTTTGTTTTGTTTTGTTTTGTTTTGTTTTTTAAATGTGGGAGCATAGAAAATTAAATCTCTGTTGGATTTTTTTAAGCAATTATTTTAAGCACTGTGAATAAACAAGGAGTGCCCGACAAACACCTGCTATTTTTCCCATCGTGAGTTTGGCTGCTGCTGAACAGTCAGAAATGCTGCTCTTTATAGGATCAAGTGTGTTTATCTGGCAGAGAAGAATAGGGTTTGTTTTCACTGTGGAATAATGCACTGGCTGCCATATAAAGTGCAGCACCAACTTTTATTGAATAGGAGGCATGTGTTCCTGGCTTCCTCCTGGTTGCTGACAGATTGGTGAGACTCACTTGCTTTCATCCCAGAACAGGCACCTCAGACCTGGGCAGAAGGAACTGGGGCCGTTTCATTAGTCACTTTGCAAAACTTCTGAATTTTCTGAGAACATGCAGCTGAGCTGCAGTACAAGAATTGATTCAGATCTGGCTCTCAGCCTTCTTCTGAAGAAACCAGAAGGTGCCAAGTCTGAACTTCTGAATTTCAGTAGGAGTAAGGTCTATCTCAAAGTCCATATTCTCAACAAGCAATGAACAGGAGAGGATTGGAAATGATCCTGTGAGGTTCTCATGATCAGCTGCTTCATCCTTACCCCTTTTCCCCATCTCCCTGCCTGGATGTTGGCAGGCTGGCAGCACCACAGGGACGGGGTGAAGAGGGTGCTGCACATGCAGTAGCATCCAGCACACAGGCAGGACAGTGCAGAGACCTGGGGCAGGGGGATTGCAGAAAGAGTTGGCAGGCTGAGATGACACTTCCTTTTTTCCAGCCTTAACCTCTGCTGAAGGATGTCACCTCCTCTTGCTTGTCCTCCCTCTGTGTGGGGGCTGCTACAGAACAGCTGAGCAGGAGCCACATGAGCAGGGCACGGCCTCAGGGAAGGGAAAGAAGAGGTCAGAGGTGGCTGGGACTCGATGGCAGACGAGACAAGGCATAAGGGCTGACAGCAATGGATTTGCAGTATGCACTTGGTACTGCAGGTCAGGCTTGAGGTGACCTGACCAGTGATTGCTCCATAGAGACAGTTGAGATCCTTCGTCCTCTTTCCTTCAGGTAGCAACCAACCACCAGTGTTATTTTTCAAGTGCATGTCTCAAGACAGCAAGGCTCTCTAACGAGCTAAGACAAGCATCACATTAGCCCCTAGCAGGGATGATTTTAGCAGGGACAGTTGTAAAGCTTGATTATAGCCAGCCAGCAAGTGCTCTGCCTCCTGGGTTCTGTGAGTTGTTAGTATGGGAGGAGTTTTTTTTCTAAATTCTTTTGCTTTTCAAGAGTTTCCTATAAACTAGGGCACATTTTGAAGCTCAGTTAAAGCCCAGAAAGAGATTGCAAGAGAGAAGTGAAGGTGGATTAACTGAATTCTCTTGGTGCTTGCATTTTTGAGCAGTTCAAATATCCATGTGACTGTTTTTTTCCTCTTCTCCAACTGTTTTTTTTTGCTGGGTCTGCACTGGACCTTCCAGTGGTCTTTCAGGGGACCAGTTGAGGTCTCTGAGTAGGACATGATGTGGGGACAGGAGTGGAGGAGGATGCCATGCACAAGGCAGAACAGAGGTCTGCGCACCAAACGTGATGGTTTAGCTAAGCATTGGAAGTCAAGCAAAGCTGCCTGGTATCCTGAGAGATGTGAGGGAAGCAAAGAAATTACAAGTTTTACTTCTGCTGTTGCTCTGTTGTTCTACCTTGCTGTGACCAGGTAGGCAGCCAGTCTGCATTGCTCATCCTGAGCTCCTGCATGGTGAATGGGGACAACAGGAACCTTTGCCAACTCTTGGCTAGTGGCAGAAAGGATGTTTTTAGTGGTTAAGGCGTAAGACAAGTAGCACAGACCAGGCTTCCAACCTGGGTGTTGTTACCAGTAAACTGTGTGTGAACAAATCCCTCAGGCCAAAATTTTCATTGCCCTGCCCTTCTGAAAATCAGGCCACGAGTTGCGTAAATATGGGTGTAGGTACCTAGCAGTAGGCAGCCAGGTTGGAACATTTTGGCTTTAATCCCTGTGCTTGAGTTACCTCATTTATAAAATGGGGATAATTCTCTGCTACCTCGAGGGATCCTCTGAAGCACAACTCTATTGATGCCGGTAAAGCATGTCCCAGCTTGCTGGATAGCTATTATTCTACATTTGACAGAAATTGGATATGGCAGAACTGAACAAGTGCTCTTGGTATAGTTTTCTCCATTGCTACTGGACAGCCTTAGAGCCACAGTTTTCCCCACCACAGTGAGCTGGAGCAGATTAGATACACTTTTGGCATTTCCACAGCTCCATGTTCCAGCTTTAAAAACCCCAAGTGTTCCAGCAGCTCTTTCCTTGCCTGTCACTGCTCCAGGGTACTTCAGCTGGCAACAGGACATGCACCTTTCCCCCTGGGAAGGGAGGTAAGTGTTGCCAAGACACTGTGTAGGGTGACTTTGGAGGCTCCTCTGGATAAGAACAAATTGTGTTTACAGATCTTCTCAAGTTTACGCAGTTTGCTTCCCTGCAGCATGAACTCCCTATCAATGCTGCAGGGCCAGCTATGTGTAGAAGTGAATTAAAAGAGCAAATGGTTTCAGAATAGTTCTGGATTCAGATACTCTGCTTCTGGGACAAAAGACTTTTCCTTTACTTAGCATGAGCTGCTGACAACTGGAAGCATTCCCATCAATTTCCTATGTAGACAAGTCCTTAATTTATCCCATGATTTCTACCTCATTTTCATAGTCAGCAGCAAGACTCTCATTCCAATAGACCAGTGCTCTATCTGCCTTTTCCCAGCAACCTGTCTCAGATGCTCTGAAGAGAAACATAGATGATGCATCATTTTATGCTAAGAAATATGCATTTCTATTTCAAAACTGTAATGCAACAAGATCCTTATTTGCACAATGCTAGCAGAACAAATATCTCAAAATCTTGCACTTAGAGTCACTTCCCAATTTAAATCATAACACACAGACAACAGGACTTTTTATTGAAAAGGAACTGGCTGCTTGGTTTTTATCTTCTATCCTGTTGGAAACTAATGTTACAGAGGTAATCTTGAGAGAAGTATGTTATCCTAGGGTTCCCTTTTTGGCCTCATCCTGAGGCAAGGCGATTTAAGTTTGGGTGCCTATCTTCAATTACAGCTGCTCTATCTTCTGAGTTTCAACCCTCATCATAATGACAAATGAACCTCCATGCCCACCTTTGCACCCAGCTGGTTTCATATCGAGTAGTTTCACTGCCCACACATTGGTTAGATAAAAGAAGAGTCTTCGGCTCTTTTGCAATCCTCTTACCTCCTCAGAAACCTCCTGCAATCTGCATTGTCTTGAACAAAGGGTGAGCTAAAAGATGAGTGGGATACTTCATTATAACCTCTGGCTGTGCAATGAGTCACACCTGTGATTTTGAAATGCAAAATAATAAATTAAGAGGGCAGTAGTGAGATTGAGCTGACAACCTGATAATAAAAATACTGGGCAACTTGTCAACTTCAGCTGAGTAACCAAAGAACGACACTCTCTGCCAAGCACAGGCAAATGAAAGGCTCTTTGCTGCTCTGTTGTCATGTTGTGGCCAACAGCAATGTCTAGTGGTTCAATAAAATGTAAACACTGACTATATTTTCCAGAGCCAACTCCTCTTTTTGTCCTTACGGAGAAGGGAGGTTGGCATCTAGGAGTATGAAGGAAGGAATGAGATTTGGGACTCTTGCCTTTGTCTTATATTTATGCCAACCCCAAAAAAAATCCATGGCTCGGTTTACGTACATGCAGGTGACTTTGTAAATGGAGTTCAGAAAAGTTTAGCTACTGTTAGCCTGACTCTCAGAGGGGAGGCGCTGAGAAATATTCTTTTCTTCATTTACTTCCTTTGCTCAGTGGTACAAGACTGTGGTTTGGGGCAGGCTCGCTACACCAACACGATGCAGTGTACACAACTCCACAGACATAAAGTGATGTATCGCAAACAACTCAGGACGCAACTCCATGAACTAGTTTTGCAGAAGAAAGAACATCAAAATGCCATCCTTCCACCAACATCTGGCTTCAGCAGCAGCTTAATGTCCTTTACATGGTGATGCTTTTTTCATAAAAGAAAAAGGAAAAAAAACTCTGATTCTTCAGAGTTCAGGTAGGAAACAACGCCCTTCCCTATGGAAGGAACAAAAAAAAGAAAAAGACTTTTCACCGACACGTCTTCTCCTTTGGGTGATTATATGAATAGGTATTTGCTACCAGGAAAGCCAGGCTCCTCTGTTGTTCTGGGCAAAGAGCTTGCTCTCTTTGTCTGTGAGGGGGAGGAATGCTCTCAGTGTTTCTTTGGAGAAAGGTGGGGCTGCAGCTGTGTAACTGAGATGTTCACGTGGAGGTTTGGCATGCACCAAAATTGCCATCAGGATTAAAACATCTCCAAGCAAAACAGAGTACTTCTCAATGGAGTAAAATCCCTACTGAAAGCATACAGAGAAAACGCTTCTCAGTAGCAAGGTGGGAAGGCTCCTACCACAATCACAAGATTTTTGGTCTTAAGAGTAAAAGATAAAGTTAAAAAAAAAAAAAATCCTGCAATTT
>NW_008613258.1:4393-15601 GCF_000691845.1 Merops nubicus | reverse complement strand
TTCCCTATCATTCCACTAAATATGATGTTGAGAAATGGATATTCTGCTATGAGGCAGAGCCACTGTGTTGCTTGTAACTGGGCAACATACAGGGTATCTTACTTCTTGGATGCTCTAAGCAGGAACTCTTGGCTTTTGAGTGTTGCTGTTACAAAACAAAGCACTAGAGTTTTTGCCCATCACAACCGCACATTGTTTCATGATGTGACATCTTGGCTGAGCCTGTGTATACTATAGTGTCTGAAATAATGATATTTCCAGCCAAGGGGACAGCTCTGATTGAACTGCCAAGGACATACCCATTTGGACCAGCTGTGAGCTGGAGGATGGTTCATGGGAGTGGATGGATGGTTTTCTTGTGCGTACAACCATCTCTGACCCAATGTGCACTATTCCACTAGTAATTTTTTCTGTCTTCAGTTTCAGAGTTTCTTAGTATTTGGCTTGCCAGGCACTTGACAATGCAATGACAGAGACAGATCTAGATTGTACCTAGTTGGCAAGTGGAGCGTGCCATTTTTAGCAGGAAGTGTGTCTCTTTGTAATTCAGCAAGATAATCGATGTGTTACAGTAGATCATCACCGTCTCGAGGGATTTGGGGCTATGGAGAAGGCTGCACCCCAGTGTCATTCACAACCTCATGTTCATATTACATCCTTCCTTAGTACATGCCTGCATCTATGTTTCATAAAAATAGCTCCAGGTGAGGATGCCAAATTGTTCTTGAAGCAAGTGCATTTGGCACTCAGCAAGAAAAGAGCTTGGGCCGCCTTCCTGGCCATACAGTGGTGACGGAGAAGTGAACAGGACAGATGGTGGGTGCTATATCAGATACCTGGCACTGCTAAGCCTTGACTCTGTCATTTTATCTAGAGGAAGACCTTAAGAATAGTTCTGAACCCTGCCTGGATAATCACCAGCACTTCCCTATGCATGTACACGGATTTAATCCAGTTGGATCTAGAAAAGCCTATTGGACACACATCCATAGTGAACAACCCCTCGGAAGGTGTTAAGACCACTATTTACACTATTGCAATCTGTTACCTTTAGCTCCTCAAACCAAATGACCACATCCTTATTTACAACTAGGTGCATCCATCAGCATGACCAGAGAGACACCTAAACTCATACTTCTGCCTATGCAGTGAGACATCTCTGTCTCTCTGTTGCTGCTGCCTGCCAGGGAATGTGTGGACTAAGCAAGATGCTACCTTCTGTCACCAAGTACAATGTCCTCTTATTAGTCAATAGCTGTTTGCAAGCCCTGGAGGCTGGACATCCTTCTCATTGCAGCAACCTGGAGTGAACATGGAAAGCACCTGGCTACTGTGGCAACAAGGGCTGTAAACAAATAGAGACTTGAACAGGACTTGCTGCCGCAATCCTGCACACAGCACAGGAGTTTAAATTAGATACAAAGCAAGGCACCTCCTATTACTGAGAAAACTCAAGCCACCGTTTGTCCCTGCACGGTTCTGTTTCCAGTAGCAACACACTCAGTCAAGAGACAGTTTGGGATGGAGGATTTGCTGGGCCTGATGCAATGTTCTCACCCTGGGATCAGATTAGTCCTAACCCAAGATCTTATGCAAATCCAAGGCTTAAGGAAGCTAGGGAATGAGATAAGAGAAAATCTCCATGATCAAGGTTGTTGATAAAAGCAACCACCTCCAGCCGGTGAGCAGCACCGCCCACAGCTTGGCTTCTGGCATGCCAGGCTGGGCAGAGGCTCAGGTGGCTAATGACAGTCCAGCATGGTGAGTGCACCTACTTGGTAAGAGCATAACAGGATGTTGTCCCATCTCATGCACAGAACAGCTCCACCTGAGCAAGCAGGAGGGCCGTGCCAAAAATGTGGACAGATGCAAAGGTATGTTACACACCAAACACAGGGAACCCCGGGGCAGCTGCACTAACTTCTCAGCTGTAATGGCCGTGTAGAGTGGCTGAATGTAGGCACCATGCAAACCCCCATTTTCCTGGGCTTGCTAGACATCCTCTGTTCAGTGCATTGCAAATCTACTTGCTAGTGTGGACAAGGTTTGGGAGTTAAGAGGGTCTACAGGGTGACCATGCTTCCTACCTGCTTACAGACAGTGCTCACAGAGTGTTTGTTGTTGCAGCCCTTTAGTGAGAAGGGATCTACCGCAGTTATGCCAGTTATTAGGACTGGAACCAGGTCCCACAATTTCTTTCACATGGGCCAATAAAAACTGTTTGAATGGCAGCACCTTCACTCCCCCACGCTCCATGCACAGGGCACACTCTGCAGAGACTACACACAGAATAAAAAGCATCATAATTGCAGAAAAAAACTTCTAGCCATTGTGATCCCTGAAATTATTCTTCCTAACATTCCTCAGGGCCTTACAGATGCTTGATGGCTCCTCAGCAGTCAACTGCACGTCCTACCTGCGCAAGGCTCTTGGTATCTGGTATCAACGTGACTAAGACAAGCTTGCAGGTTCGGTCACCATTCCCAAGAAACTTTCTCCTGAAGGGGGTCAAGATAAGGGGTTGCAGTGGCAGGTTATTTTTCCGCAGTTAAGCAAGTGAACAGTGCTCTGTTGCTGGTTGACATTTGGAGGAGAGCAGAGCAAGAGGGATCTGAGGGAGGTGTTGCAACCTTGTTTATGTTGGCAGTGGTTGGGGTTGCGAAAAAGCCCTAAGAGAAAGTAACAAACAAAGGGTGTGTCATGAAAGGAGGCTGAGTTCAGAAACCTTTGCACAATGTGTAGGCAACACGTGCAAGAGCCAGGTGTTTGAGAGCTGCCTTTCCTACGCTCCTGTGACCTAAATCCCCCAACAAAAGGGACTAGTATGTGCAAATACGACAAGAGCCTCCTGGCCTCTGGACCTGGTTTTCCAGGAAGAGCTGTTCCTCTTGGTCCTGTTAGACAGAATTACACACTTAGGTGCAGCATGGTACATTTTTAGGGTTGTGTTTCAAGCCTCAGGAACTGTTTAAGATCAGATTCAGGAGTAGTGGCCCAGTATTTAGCCTTTGTGTGGCTGTTTGTATTCTAATATAAAGCTGCTATTTACATTGCCTTTTGTAACTTGACCCTTGTATGAATATTTTAGATTCTTTCCATTTGTTTTTATGCCGAAGTAGGAAGCAGCTTCTGTTTGCTTGGAGGAGTAGAGGGTTAGTACTCAATGCTAAGTATGATGCTTTAAGAAGTCTTCTCTCGGCTCCAAGCCTCTAGAAGAGCACAGTAGGCAGAATCAGCAGTACCTGTTGGTTACAGGGAAAATGCACTTTGCCACTTCTTTTGATGCTCTGGGAGCCAAGTGCAGATGTTCCTTGGTCTGTCATTTCAATCCCCAGTATTAGTTACTCTTCTATCTGCTGTGGGAGCTTCTCCATAGTACAGTGCCACATCATTTTACAGAGAAAAATTTCTAAGCCCATGTTATTTCCTGGGAGGAGTGTTGATGAGATGACCATGAGCTTTTTATTACCTCTGGGGACCTCCTGAGGAGTCGTTCACAGGTTTCCACCCTTATGGACGGCCTTTCTCCCCATGTTGCATGGCAAAGAGGAGATGGCAAGATGGTGCTGACCCAGCACTGCAGAGAGGGGTTGTGTCATGATGCACTGATGAGGCGAGGTGATGCAGTGATGTCATGAGGGTGGAATCTGCACATCCTGCTGGAATAAACAAACGCCAAGCGAAGTGCCTCCATCATCTCCTGCATTCTTAGATCTTTTAACCATCTTGTTTGTGATTCAACTTTCTGAGGTACCTGGTATCTGCCTTGTTTTTTCCCACTACTGAATCATGTTCTCGTTTGCACATTATTCCTTGCCTAAATTTCCCCAATCAGTGTCTAGACAGATATCACTGCTTTGCATGGAAGACATGGAAAGGCACATTTTTACTCCTGAGGATCTCGGAAGCTTTCCTGAGAGGCAGAAAGTACACTCCATTCTTTGAACAACATACAGACTATCTAAAATCAGACCAGAGCACGGGTGGAGAGAGGAACACAGAGTGTAGGAAACGCCATATTCAGGTAGGGCAGCCAATGCAGTTCTTGATTGTGTCTTAGACTCTATAAATCAGCCAGATGTCTTGCAGTCAGAACAGTACAAATAAAGTCTCCAGAAAACACTCAAATACAGGGAAAGAAGAAACCTTATGAATCAGCTTGGTGTGTGTTGAGCTCAGTGAGGAAAACTGCAGAAGGACATTAACATGAGAAGAGTCATTAATTAAAATGCTGCAGCCCTGAGAACGAAGAGTAGGAATTGTTGATTTCGGAGATCATGTACAACAACTGCTGGACAGGAGACTTCCCTTCTTCTCTCCTGGAGTATGACCTCTACTCATACTTCAGCTGTTCTGTTTTATATCTAGATGTTGCAGTTCCCAAACCCTCAGAGCTGAGTTCCTCTGCAATATTTTTACGTAACACATTTATTTTAACAGCTTCCCTACATGGACTGTGTGCAGTTCTTTGGGGACAAGGCCATTTTTCAAAGTTAGTGCTGCAGAAACAATAAAAAAGAGTTAAAACAGATTAGAGTTTTGACTCTTACTATATATCAGGGAAATCTTACTGGAAACCTCAGACAGATGCACAGTAAAAAGGCTAAGCATGCTGCTTCTGTGATATATTTGCCTGAAATTGCTAGAAGACTCATATAACTTTTCCCTGTTTGCACTTCAGAAACAGATTGCTTCACTTCAAGATCCAAAGTCTGAGCAGTTCATGCGTGAAAAACTGCAAACCAAGAGGCATTGGCTGATAATCATGTAATTGTGCTTGGGTTTTGCCTTTTTCTTTTTTCTTTTTTTTTTTTCTAGTGTATCTTGACAGCACATAAATCATTGTAGCTTTCCAGATAGTTATAATGGTAGAGCTCTGCTCCTAAGATTTTAAGACAAAGTCTTGCAATATGAGGACTGAACATCCGCTGAGCCATGGTAACTATCACTGTCAGCTTAGCTAACAATAAAAGGAGGTTGAGCTAAATTGCAGAGACTGCAAGCCTATGCACTGCAAAATCACACCTTTTTTTTTATTATGGGTTAAGAAGGAGCACATGGAGAGTTACCACAGCTCAGCTGATATGTGGAAACTTGTTAAGCTTGTAAGTCTCAAGTCCCTATTTTCTGATTTAGATCTGACAGAGGAAATGGAAGACAATAATTAATGAGTGGAAGAGGTGATACGGCTTTACAATAGAAAGAGATGGTGAGATAACCTTATTATATATTTCATTGGATCTTTTACCAAACAGATGACAGACTCATTATAAAGGGTGCACAGAGTAAAGGGAACATTGACATTTAAAGGGATTCTGCTCAGGAAAGAAGCCACAGAATTCACATGCTGGGTTTTTGTGACTTTTGTGTTTGGTTTTTGGGTGAAGGAACAGCTTTGTGTTCCTATTTGCAAACTTTTTGCGTCCTTATTGCAAGTTATTGCAATATGGTTACACTGATTACACTGATTTTGAGTCTGATGAGATTTTGATTTTGAAGGACATTTGTTTCTTTCCTCCTTCTCTTTTTTTTTTTTTTTTCCCCATGAAGGCCAGGTAGCAGCAGCTTTTCCTTCATGGTTTTCTTTGTTTTGTTTTTCTCATTTGTTCATAGGGTAGGGCTGCTTTTCCTGTTGCTTTGTTGCTGCTTCAGAGCTGCCTACACACAAGCTTAGTGCAGCTTAGTTCGATCAATGTGAACTTTTGCGTTTGATGCTCTTTATCAGCTGTAGAATATCTTACTCTTGTCCATTTAAAACACTTTTCTAATCAACTACGGATGAAAAAACAGCTCTGTTGATACTTAAATAAGAAGGTCTGCACAGCCTTGTACCCTGATTTAGTTAAAGCTTCTTGAAGGTGCTCTCTTTTGAATTAGTGTCATTTGATGTGCACTTGATGTGTTGGAAATACCATGCCAGGCCTATACAACCTGTTGTTTTTGAGTTATATCAGTGAGTAAAAGCCCTTGCTTTCAGTGAGGCTGGAAGATAAGAATTTAATTGCTTGTAAGCTCTAAGCATGTAAGTGCACTGGTGGAATCAAAGCAGAAACAATACTAGACTAAGTACCTGGGGTGAGACAAAACCACACCTAGCTCAGTGTCACATCTCCAGACGTGTTTCCTTACATCTGTCTGGCAGAGCACCCTCAGCAGACTCCATGGCTCCCTAAGTATCTTCAGGAACAGTGGGTGCTTCCTCAGTGTGCTTGGGGTCACTTGGAGCGTGATGCGTTTTAGGCCAGTTTAAGTCTCTCATAAAAGCCTGTAGGTAACACCCAAACAAAAGGCTGCAGTGAGGCCATTTTGCTCTTTCTGGAATGACGTTTCTCAGAACTTGGGTTCAACGGAAATTGCACCTTTCCGGTTGGATTTAGGAAAATGTGAAATGTCAGATTTTTCTGTGGAACAGATTTCTGCATTCATGCAGCTCAGCCAGCAGGTGAGGAGAAGCTTAACAGTAGCACACAGAGCTAGTGGCCACCGTAGTAATCCCTTGAGCAAAGAGCACATGAAGCTGGAAAGCTCTGAAAGGGAAGTCGGAATGACCCTAACAGAAAACCTTTCCTAAAGGAAACCACATCTGTTCAAGCTGGCATGCAGGACTGCTCTCAGGAGGAGCGAGATGCAAAGTTCAAGGGAACTGCCTGCGAAGACACATCGTGACTGTGCTGGGGTTATATAATGAGCCTCGGCGTGAGGAAGCTCTTTGTTCTATTTACAAATCCCTGTATTACTGACAAGGAAACTTTGGTGGCTGTCTTCCAAAGGCAACAATGAAAAGAGAAAGAAAGGTGGGTTTTTCTTTGTCTTGCAGCTCCCATAAATCCCCTCCTATTCTGAAATACGACTTTTAAAATCATTTTTTGCCCCCATGTGTAACCTCATCGTGTGTTTTCCAAGCTTAATTACAAAGCAATCAAACGTGGGAGCAGTAACAAAGAGTGCATCAAGGAATGCTGAGCCTGTTTGTTTGAAAACTCCACAGGTGCTGGTTACAACTTCGAAACACCAAAGTTATTGTGTTTGAAGAGCATTGTTTCAGCCATGAAGCGGTCAAACACCACTTCTTACAATACTATGTGAGATTTAAGTCAGACTTGTTCCTCAAATGCAACTTTATAAATGAGATTCTCTGGTATAAAAGCCCCCAAACCCTAAGAAAGCTCAGGGTGAGATTGGAACACCAAGGGAGAGGATAGAGCAGAGGTCGGAAAATCATGAATAATGCAAAGGAAAGGAATAGGGAATGATTAATCACTGTTTGCTATAGCACAAGAACACTGTTTTTCATTAGAAAAAAAAAAAAAAATCACAATCATTTTTCTGTGCAGCAGCAGGCCCTTGTTAAAGAGACTTCACTAAGCCAGTGTCTGGGACTCTGCCTCTGCCAGTCAGATACTTTTCTCCTCAGTAAATGGACTGAATAATATGGAGATGTAATGTCTTCTGGCAATTAATTCTTGGTACCTGTTAATAAATCCATTCTGTATATTTACTGGTGAACAATTTGACTGTAGACTAAAACCGAGTTGCAGTTCTCATGCAGTTCTTGCTGTTCAATGAAAAATTTAATTTGTGAGACCTGCATCTTCATCTCTAGCTATTGACAAGTCCCCATTTAATTTCATGGGCATTTAGGGGAAAAAGGCATTCATTTGGTAACAGCACATTACAAAGAACTGCAAGGTAGGGATAGTCCTTCCTGAGTCTTGTTCAAACTCCATTTCAGACATCAGGAGTCCTTTATCTCGGCTCTCTATCTAGGAAAATATTTACCCATTATAATGATCTAATCACAGGAAGGGGCCAGGGCCCTATTTTTCTCATTTGCCTGCCTACCTCATCATGGGGTGAGACTTGACGCAGGGCGTGTGCCAGTCCCAGATCCTTGTACTGGGCTTGCCTTTGGTGTTCAGCAGCATCGACTGGTGCAATTGCTCTGGGTGGCTGTGACAAAGTCCCAGTGCTTTCAAATGCTTCCTTGCGACATTCAGCTTCTCGGTCAGCACCTCGTTACCACACGTGCAGAGTGGCCACCTCATCTAGGCATCTCTGAAGCAGTGCCAACGTGGCTAAAGCAAGACTGAGTAGCTTGTTGTTCCTTTCCAAAGGTAAAGAATGAGTGAAAAGTCTTAACTGGAAGACACTGGAACGAGTCTGTTCAGCTCAAAGGCAGAACAGAGAGAGCCTAGATGAAGTCTTGGACATTCAGAGAGTGGAGCTGGCTGGTTCTGCTGTGTTCTCACAAGTGAAAATGCAAGATGATCTCTCTGATTGTAATAAGATAGGGTGGGAACAGTTATATTCTTAGGTTGCTTGTTGCCTTAAACCCTCCTTCTCCATAATGCTAAATAAAACAAATACTTCAAGGATATAGGTCATTATCCCTGGTCAGCTGGCCAAAGGGAGGGAATAAAGGGTAGTAAACAGCTGACAGATGGGTGTAACCAGCTTTTGATTTAATAGTAGGGAAAAGTGTCCTTTTTCAGCCTAGCTTGAGAAGGGTGAGATGCTGACAGGTGAGATGGGTCTGCCGAAGTTCTGCAGAAGCGTGTGCCTGAACCGCAGGCAGGATAATGCAAATATCAACTGAACACTTTTTCTTTTTTCTCCTGTGGTGGCTGTGGACCTGAAAAATACATTTGATGCCAAACTGTCAGCTTTCCTAAAGATCTGAAGCCATTTGACCCTTTCCAAAAGCTCTGTGCAGAGCAGGTATTTGTAAGGGTATTGTTTCATGCTCACAAGCTCAGTCTGGAGTGTCAGCATTTGCTCGGACTGTTACTGCACTCCTGCAGCTGAGGTGGCTGTAGTGGGTCTATTGCATCAAACAAATAATTGAAGTAGATGTGTCCTACAAGAGGAGAAAGGATACACGTAGGTGGCTCGGACATCTTATGCACTTGCCATTGCACCAGTGAGGTCCTAAGGTTTCTCCAGGGCAGCCATCTCATAATAGCTGTGCACAAACTCCATGTTCTCAGATTATCATGCTGAAGGGAGGGGAAGATGGTGCTCCCAGTGCACGTTTACTCTCAAATTGTCTGCTACTTTAGAGGCAAGCAATTTGGAAGAGGTCTATGAGCAATCTGGTTTAGCTCTCTGCAGACATTCCTCTCCAGCCGCAAGCAGCTCGTGAGGAGCTCAAGCCCAGCTCCCCTGCCAGGGATCTGTCACCTCACTGGCAGCAGGGCTGGGTTGGCTCTTCAGCAATCCAAATTCTTGATGGTGTGAGGAAACATGTATGTGGGGATGGCTGAGCCCAGGGTTGCTGGGGTGCCCTGTATTGCCTCTGTGCCCCACAGAAGAATGGAGCAGATGGAGCAGCCCATGGGCAGAGATGCTGCTGGTCAAGGTTAAACACATGGTTATAGTGGGCCTATAAAAATTCTTGATTCAGTCTATACTTACGTGCTGTAAGATATATGGAACTCCTAGGGTAACCAATGGAGGTAACAAGTCCACTACTTTATTTTCTGACTGTGTTCTCCCAGAGGCTGGGAAGGGCTGTTGATTCTATTTATAGATGTTGCATTGAGGCACAAAGCTCCAGAGTCACTGGAGAGGAACTTGTTGGATAAATGTTTCTCATTAGAAAATGTTTATTTGTCAGACATGATTCCTTTTCATGTTGTATGTGTGGGAGTGTAACCATTTCAGCAAGACACTCTAGGAAATATTTTCCTGGAATCAGCATGGAATTTCTGGCCAAACAGTCCTCCACTGTGGCATGGTCATTCCTGGAGTGGCTGGGAGACTGCAGGTCAGGTTTTGGAGCTGCAACTGGCAAGACGTGGAATTAAAGCAGGCAGAATGGTGCCCTGATCCTCAGTTGGTTCTGGCACTCTGATTTGTTTTTCTTTGCATGGTTTTTGTCCTTTATTACAAGAGAGAAAAGTCCTGAAAAAATGTTGGGAAGTCCTGTTTTTGTCACAGTAGAGTTGGGAAAGCTTCCAGGCTCTTCAAGATACTGGCATGTGGTGGAAGCTCTTTCCAGCTTAGCTCAATCTGCAGCTTTCCTAAGGACCCACATTTGCTCTGTTGCAGAGCAGGAGTTTTAACCCTGGTTTCCTGCAAAGAAAATGATGGCACACAGACTGGCTAATCATGTAGCTGAGAATGGGCAAAGCTGGCAGCCAAGAGCCGGAGATCCAGCAGCCATGTCCTCTCCTTTTGACTTCATTGCTTCCTGTTTACAAGCTGGTCTGTCAGATTGGTCACACCTCTCAATTCTCTTTCTTTATGTCTTCTTAAACTCTTGCTTCTTCAAGGCTTTAAAGTATTCAGGAGCCCTGCAGGAGACAGCTGTGGATTTTGAAGCTCTCTGTGGAAGACACCTCCTGAACCAGCATATCCAGACCTTTGCTATTGCATAGGGCACTATCTTATGCCACCAGGTTTAGGCCTACTTAGTCCTTCTGGAACATCCACCTCAAGTTACTCATCAACCAGTTAGCCATACTGCACGGCTTTTGATTTCTTCAACTCTTCCCATCAATCCTGTAGTTGTCCCTCAAGTCTGCCCAAAGCTCAGGCAAAAGGAAATGTCCAGGGTCCAAGCAGAGAGTTCAAGTTTTGTTCAGATGAAATAGAGTGTACTGCCTCTGAGCAGGGAGACCAGAGGGTCACTGGCTTATTTTGCAGTCCTGTCAAACAACTCTTCTCTGATCTGTTGTTCACCACTGAAAAGCTCTTCATATTTTAATTATTTTTTTGTGTGTGTGTGTGAATTATTTAATCTATATTTCATAAGAGGGAATTTAATTTTCTCTTCTCCTTCCTGCTTAATATTTCAGATCTCTCTAGGCTTCTCTGTACTACACCCATCTTCCCTGACTGAAGGAGTTACATGCAAAATTCACAGTTGGCATTTCTAGCGTGCAGAGATCATATTTATACGGCTGTACACATTTTTACGTGCTGTACTTTATTTACTTTAGAAGAAGAGCCCACAAGACTGATGAGTGATGCAACATATTTAAAATATACATCTTGTAAATGTGTTAATGTCTATATAGGCTATAGGTCCCCGTGGAAATAAGAAGAGGCATTCTTTTAATAAACAATGGAGCGCATCCAGTTTTTCTTCCTACTTAAGTTATTTCCAGCATATTCACTAAAATGCTACCAGATTCAATAATATTTGTCTCTTTCTTGGCTTCTTACATACATAGCTTTCTTCCTTGACAACAAGTCCAAGATTTT
>NW_008613258.1:0-4362 GCF_000691845.1 Merops nubicus | reverse complement strand
AGGAATGATGATGTGTTTTTGTTGTTGTTGTTCTAACCAGCTGTCTCTGCTCATCTTGCTGTCACTAGGAGAAGACATCTGCTTAGTACATTCAATATTTTTGCTTTGATTCTCAACAGGGAGGTCAGAGCCTAAGCAAAAATGTCCCCTGAAATATTTGTTACCACAAACATTTCTTTTAAGACTGGGGTACTTCTTTGTTTATTCAGTGTAGACTCTGTAAAGATTTTGACCAATTCCCTCCCTGTAAAACAAAGCACTCTATTTCAGTGCTAAAAGATGGATATGAGACATTCACCATTACTGCGATACCAGATGGTGTAAAATACAAAGTCTAGTGACTTCTGCTTTAATTATATCACATCACTCTGATGAGATATTATAAACCTGCTTTTTTTTTCCCCCTACTAAGCTGAGACATAGAGTGAGGATTCTTAATGAAACTGTAAACATTTTACCAACTCTATGTGTTGATATCATCAAAATTCATTAGAAAAATGGATTAGTACTAGTTATAGCTTGCCTATGGCCACAGAACTTCAGGTAGTTTTTTTCTTCTAGGCAGCAGCAACCCTCCTTCCTCATTAACCAAAGATCCAGTCTAGCAAAACACTTCAATCCTTAAATCCACCCCTGTTCAACAGAACGCTTAAACCTAAGCTAAAACCTCTTTGGGCTCAAACTGGATGTAAGTAAGTCCTTAAAATAAAGCATGCCACACTGGCACGTTGCTCAACTGCACTTCTCAGCCCTGGGATTTAGCAGTTTTACAAAGCTTCACCATTTCTTCCAAGTGTGGCACAGGCAGTGATGTGGATGGTGGACGGTGCAGAGCAGGGAGTGGAGCCTGAAATGGGTGCAGGGAGGCTTATACTTTCCTGAGTCACCAAAAACTTGCCGTGGCCAACAGTGAAATGGTATGGCATTAGATAGGACTGATCACCAGGTAAAACGGAGCATCTGGTGAACCATGTGGAACTCAAAGATGTGTACAGAGCTGCAGGATTTGATGATGGTCACTATCTCTGATATACTCACACAAAGTTTGGGACGTTGTTGGAATTTGCCTTTTTGATCAGTGAAGAAACCCTTGGGGTTCTAGCTGAGACGATCCCTGTCAGTGATCTGTGATTTAGGAATGCCTGCCCAGCACGTGCCTTGCATTCCTGTCTGGATGCAAACATACCTGCAAAATGTGGAATGACAAAGCTTGGCCCACTGCTGTTCCTAGATTCCTTCCACCAGGCAGCAAGCACGTGTGTATCTGTAAATCAGGAAAATGCACCCTGGTTGGAAATTAATTCAGACTTGCAGGTTGAGTCTTTTCTCTCCTGTCTGCCTAGTCCCTGCTGGTGTTTCCTCATTCCTTCCCCAGTGCCACAGGAATGCTGTTGCTCCGAGCTCAGATTTTACATGTGCTTCCAAGAATACCCTTTGGAGACTGAAGGGTCAAGTGTGCTGCTGCAGCCTGCGTCTTGATGGAAACAGGCGTCCTCATGGTGAGGTGGGTGAAAAGTGCTGTGGTTTGGAGCAGATGAGTCTCCAGTTGATCTAAGGCTAATTGCATCTGA
This sequence comes from Merops nubicus, assembly GCF_000691845.1. Taxonomy (NCBI): domain Eukaryota; kingdom Metazoa; phylum Chordata; class Aves; order Coraciiformes; family Meropidae; genus Merops; species Merops nubicus. The sequence goes on along the minus strand of NW_008613258.1, from coordinate 2,791 downwards.
TCTTTGTCTGAAAATTAGCTGTCAGCTCTCCCAAGAACACGTGCTTAGTGTGTTTTCCAGCCTTTCTGGCTTTTACTTACGGAAGGATTAGTTCACCAGGTGGGCGACTTTCCTGTTGTTCTGGAATTGTTGCTGCTGAAAGAATACGTCAGATCCCTACAACTTCATCTGATTAAGAGCTGGATTGCAGCAAAAATTACTTGTGTTACAGATAAGGAAAGTGTTTCTAACTGTGAAGCTCTGGAATGGATCCTCTAGATATCCTTCAGCAGGGTAGGTGAACCTCTGTGGGGTATGGTTTAGGCAATGCTGCTCCTGCTTTATGGCCTGAGGGATGAATTCCTGGGGCTTCCCAAGGGATCTTCCCATTAGGGTGGTTTTTTGTTTTGTTTTGTTTTGGTTTGGTTTGGTTTTTTTTTTTGTGATTTTTGCATCTGAAATCTCACTGAAAATCACAAACCCAAGCTCTGAAAAGCAAGGTTTTACCTGCTGTCTTCTGAAAACTGCTCAGAACCAGCTTGCCTGGAGTCTGATGGGAGATTACGGTGTGTCATTCCCTGCACTAAACCCTGCACTGTGGGTTTGAAAGGGCTCCTCCAGTCACAGGGAGGTGAACTGACTGGTCTAAAAGTGTACAACATAGGAAAACTAGGAATAGAGGCCAGATTTCCATCACCAGATAGTCATACACCTTAACGACTAAAAAACTTCATTTCCTTGAGTTAATATTGGGCCAGGCTGAGTCTTGTACTACTGCCTCCTGAGTGGCCTAAGCAATGCCAGGCATTTCAGACTTCTGCTGTTCAACTCATTTCGCTGCTATGGTGCAGGGTGTGGTAGATATTACTGAAGGAACGACTCCACAGTGCCAGTATTTTTTATGCTTTCCAGGCAAAGAGCAGATTTTCACAGCCAGGCTCAACACCTCAGATTTTCTTCTTTAATTTCCAAAGTGTATGATATCGGTCATGATAGGAAACCGAAAAAAATTAGAAAATTCATGCTGTGCTTGACAAGGCAGTGACCATTCTGGGCAGCGTGTTACAAGGGTAATGGGCTGCGAATCAAACTTCTGCTGCTGAGCTGCAGAGGATTAGTCACAGAACATCTGCCTGCAAAATGGAGGTAGCAGTAGTTACTATCTCACACTGTGGAGGCTCAAAGCTTAAAACTTTTGGGATCATTCAAAGGAGGCGGCTACAGATGTGCAAGTATTCTCCTTTTAACACGACTGGAAAATTGCATAAGCTTGGTGGACAAAGAAGCGATAATTTTTGGATATATGACAAGGAAAATATTTGACCACTGCTTTTCTCTGAAATACTCAATGGAGAACACTTGTCTCTCATCTTGGGCCAAACACTTTCTTTTAGTTTTCAGATGCTTCCCCTAGATACCAACTGACCCAACACAAGGGCTCTTGCAGATTTGCAAGAAAGATCGAATAGAGAAGATAATAAAAAAAATAATCAGGCAACCACCCCTCTATAAATCTGTTTCTCTGGAGCATTACAAATCTGGACTCTGTCAAGAGCCTCACCACAAAGAGTCTGAAAGATGTGGATGCCAGGAAGTCCCTCGTGATAACCACCTGCCTCCTGTGGCAGAAAATACCCTAATGAGTTGTCCTTGGAGCACAAAGAAGGAGCACAGCCTTGCAGCCTGGTGATCAAGGTTCTCAGCTGGAAGGAGGCACAAGAACTGTAGGTTCTCCAGGGAGGGAACTGAACCCGGGTATACAGAGCCTCGGGCAAAGGCTTTGGCTGCTCACCTTATGCTGGTGCTACGGGTGATTTAGACAGCAGCTATGCCCTGGTCTTTCACAACAGGCCACACTCACAGAGCACTACCGGCACTCTAGGTACATAGGCAGCATGGGGCCCTGGTGACTCACCCGCTGCTCTGCTTTGGCTTTGGATCTCAGCAGGCTTTAAAGGCAGGGTAGGCGGCCAGGACAAGGCTAGGGTATTTCTAGGCCTAGTCATAATGCTTAGAAAACGTCTGTGACTGACGAGCTCACGCAGATTTAGCTGCAGTTCTTCTCAGATAGCATCTGGCCCCAGCAGACCTCTCCATCCCTCAGGAGGAGTTTAGCACCCTGGTGCAGGGGGCCAGTGCAAGGCACCAAATCAACCATAAACAGGGGATTTGCACCAAGGACTGAATTTGGGATATGTCATGCTCCCCCTGCTGCGGGGCCTGCTGGGGAAAGGGTGCCCGTCAGGGTGGGGTGGGATCTCCTGGGGTCTCTGATCTGGCAGAGCACTCAGGTCAATCTGTGAGCATGTTTGCTTGTTTTAGACACTTTGGCAGCCAGAGAAGGGGGAGGGAGGCTGGGCCGCAGCTCTGCGCTCCAGCTTCTGAAATCTTTTAGGCACTTAATGTCCTTTTTTGGGTCCTTATGTGCAAACTTTCCCTCCTGGAGCTGTCAAACAGTGACTGTGGACATTAAAGCTGGTAATGGGGTAAGATTGTAAACATCTTCTGAAAGTATGCAGCAGAGCCCTTTATTGTTAAAATGAAATACATTTCAAGTGCTTAAAAACTCATCCAGAAATCTCTTTCCAAATGAGTAAGGCTTGGCAACCCTCCCCTCCACAGCCTGGACACAATGTAGCCCTTCTGTCTTCCCCTTCTCTTCAGGGCAAATGCAGGTACCCCGCAGCTACTTAGAGGGTAATATTCCATTATAAAAACCAATAACACTCAAAATCCTAATTGGAAGTTGATTGGAAAAGCACCCAAAAAATCACTGCGGAGCCCTGGACGGAACTTCTCGGTGAAGAACCAA
>NW_008613257.1:18788-20588 GCF_000691845.1 Merops nubicus | reverse complement strand
ACCGTCCTCTCCATCCCCGTTTTACTGCAGGCGGGCAAAGGGCGGCATCCTTCCCAGAGGCTTCAGCCAGGGCTGTGCCGCACCTCCAGGTCTGAGCGGAGCCTTGCTTCGCCCCCCTGCTCTGCTCCCAAAGCTCGGCACTGGGTTGGGATCCATCTATCCATTCATCCCTCCATCCCCCCAGCTGCTTTTCTCCTCGTCACCCTTTGGACAGGCAGAAAAACTCATCACCGCTAACTGCTTACAGTAGAAGCTGTAGAAATTGCATCATGCAGAAACACGGAAACGTTTTCCAGTGGGTTACCCTCCAAATCTACCTTCCCAGGTAGAGCCCTTCACGATGAGTCCTCTCGGGCTGCATCCTGACTTTTTGGGGAGAGACGATAATTCGGTGTGTCAGGAGCACGCCGCAGTTGCTGCGGCTGGGTTGTGTAACCAAGGAGTGCACTTGCTCTTGAACTCAAGGTGGATCTTAGCGAGCTGGTGCTGGCTCGACAGCAATCTGAGGAAACCAAAAATAATCTAAAGCTAGGAGAGCATTAGCTGGGAAATGGTCTCGCAGCGTGGAAGGCGAGGGGTGACTTTGGGCAGCAGTGGAGCAGCCGGGGCCGGTGCACGGTGCTGGCTGGGTGCTCCCGAGCTGGTTTCCCACTGGGAGAGGTGAGTGCTGCTGCAGGTCTGGAAGATGAGATGCTGACAGGGTGCTTGAGATACAGGGCTCCAGCTGCCATCCTGGAGGTCAGTCGGGAGTGGTGGGTATAGAGAGAAGAGGGGAAAATATCGTGATATAAAGGAGTAGGGAAATACACCAGCAATTTTGCAAAATGAAGCTGAGATTCTGAACACAGGCATATATTGCATGTGTACGTGTGTACCTAGACCTCTGTCTGTGCTGATCACACGAGCAAATGGGCTGTAAGACACAACTCCTGTTTGCTCGTGAGCTGGCAGGATGCTCCCTTGGCCATCAGCCAGGGTTTCTTGGTCTGACATCATTATCTTCAACATTTCAGGCAACTCCCTTTGGCCTCACAAGGAGTTAATGTCTTTACAGCCTGATGGGAGTATTTATTTCAATAGTTGGTGAGTCTCCTCCTGGTGCAGCAAACCTGAATCCACTTGGGTTTTCCATCGTTGTGTAAGGCGGGTGTTGGTCGTGGGTTCCCTCGCTTGATGTGGACTTCTGGCAGCCACTGGTTTGTTGCAGGGTGGTTTCCACCATCTCCCCCCATGCCCTTGTCTCAAACTGACATGATTTCACCTTGCTTCGACTCTGGGCTTTCAGGAGCCTGAGGGATTTCATCTGCTTGGAGAAAAAAAAAGTGGCTTCTAGGGGGGCTTGTGAGCTCTGGTCAGCGCTGGCTGCAGGACTAGCTGCTGGGTTTCGCTCCCTGTGGAGCAGATGTGCCGGCTGGTGCTGCTGTTCTGGCACGCTCGGCTGCCTGCTTTTTGCTCTGGAAACATAGTAAAGGGACTTGCTGAGAAGGGTGAGTCCTGGCCTCTCAGTTTCACAAACCCCAAACCAGCTGAAATAGCTGCTCACGTTGCAGACAGCAGAAACTTGCTTTGCTCCTCGGTGCTCTCCTCACAGGCAGCTTTTTTTTTGGAGTGAGTAACTTGATCCTTTTTACAGTGAGTGGGATAACAGGAGATAGGCTCCTCCTGTCTGCAAAGTTACCCGTAAAACTTCCAGACCAGTTTATTTGTCTTTCTGAGTTTAGTTTATAACATATTTTTTTGTCCCTTAATGTCGCAAGCGGCTTCCCGGTGCTGGTTGGCGAAGGGTGCAGCTGACCTTAA
>NW_008613257.1:15544-18711 GCF_000691845.1 Merops nubicus | reverse complement strand
TGGAGCCAGCTGCCATTTCTACCAAATTCTGCTGGTTTTGCTTGGAAACTGTTCCCAGGGTAGGAGTTTAGCACTGTTGGTCCTTGCTCGCTTACAGCTCTCTGCTCCAGCTCCTCTGCTGGGCTCAAGTGCCCTGCATTTAGCTGGCTTTTGTCTTCTTTTTTTTTTTAATTTAAATTTATTTTTTCTTATTTTTCAGGTTTTTCATTGCCTGCCCACAGGGCTGGCAGCAGTGTGGCACTATACACAGCCCAAGGTTATGACAGTCTTAAGGTGTCAGCCTCTTTCAGGGCACAAATACCTGTTGATCCACCAACTTTCTGTGGGTGTTTAGACTCAGTGGGCCTCTGAATGGGTTTAGGTCTTGAATGAGCTGTTGTATTCCCAGCCACATCCCTCGTGCACGTGCCCAGGAGCTTGTGGCCCCCTGAAAGCTATTTACTGTGCAAATTGCCCATCAGGTCTTTCTTGCAGCATGCAGTTCTTGAGGAGGGTGGTGGAGGCACAGCATAGATGGGACCATGGAGATGGAGTCATTGAGCTGGGTGGTGGTAAGATGAACCATACCCACATCAGCTGCGGGGTGCTGTGGGCTCGAGGGTTTGTTTGCAGCTGAGCATGAGGGTCCTCTCCTCTGAGGATGTGAAGGGGTGGCAATGGGAGTTCCCCAGCCTGATCTGCCTTCCTCGTACCGTAACGCCTCCACGTGTTGGAGGAGGTGAAGGTGGCACCTTTGCCCATGCAGTGCAGGGTGGTGGTGCTGAGCTGGTGCAGGGCGTTGATGCTGAGCTGGGGATGATGTTTGGGGATCCCACCTTGACTCTTTTGGCTTCGGTGTGGAGAGCAGCACTGAAACTGCTTGAAACAAAAATCTGCTCTTTAGTGTTCTCTTACACCAGTGCCTTTTTTCTTCTGCTTTTTGTGTTACCCTGCATGCTTGCTTTGGTGTAATGGTCTGAAATCCAGTGGGTAAGCAGAGCTGAGCTCGCTGCATTACTCTCTTGCTTTTGCCACTGAAACTGGGTGTACCAGCCAGAAAGGTCCAGTTTTGTGTGCTGCTGGGGGGTCCTGAGGAGGAGGCATCAAACCAGTAAACAGTGCTTTTTGTGGAAGATGTCCTCCTGCACGTCTCTCTCAGAGATCTGAGTGGTGGCAGCCATGAAACCTGAAGAGCTGGATTTTTTTTCAGGGGCTAGAAGTGCCCATCAGAATAAGTAGTGGATGCTCAACTCTGCTTAGCTTTCCCCCCCCTGGGATTTGCTGCTGTCCCTAAATATAGAAGTGCCTGTGCAGCTGAAGATCTGGAGATGTTCAAAAGCGTCAGTGCTGCTTTGCTTGAGATGGGGTTTACAAAAACAACCCTAAAACCAAGCAAAGGGCAAAGCTGGTGCTATTATGGTAGAGCAGGTCCCACTGCCTTTAGCCACCTGGACAAGTGGTGGAAAGATGCTGGAGATGGGAAGAAGAGAGAGAGCAGAAGGGGACCCGTGGCATGCGCTTGTAGCGGGATTGTCCGTGGATTTCCTGAGGTCTGGCTTGTTGCAGAGGGAGAAATAAGGGTCTGAGACAGCAGCACACAGCTCATCCCTGGCAAGGCAGGAGAGCTGCTGCCTGTCCTGCTTCTCCTGACACCCTGGTCCTGCTTGGTGCCAGCACAGAGAGGAGGGTGAGTAACACAGGTGACCCCCACCACCACCTCAAGAGGCCGGATCCTGCTGCGTCTGGCTTGCTCATTCAGGGTTGCATCATGCAGGTTTGGAGGGGAGGCAGGTTTCCTTAGAGCCAGCTAAGCACCTCGTTAAGTCGTGTCTTAGGGGAGGGGAAGAATAAAATGCATCCTGGAAGCCCTTGGTGCCTGCCAGGGCAGCCCCACGTCTTAACGTGAGGAGCCGTAATTAGCCCGTCCGCCGCAGGATCCTCCTCAGCTCCTGCGGGCTTGCCTGCTTCTGCCTGCTCTGTAATTGCTGCTTCAGGAGGCAAAAACAAGAAAAACTGAAGTGTTTTGTACAAATCCCAAGCCGTAAATGATTTAGCAGGTGCAACAGAAATGGACTGTGTGTTTCCAGGAAGCAAGAGACTGCACCAAAACTGCCGCGGCGCAGCGTGCGGCTCTGCCGCGAGGAGCCTTCTGCAGAGTCATCTTGTTGGGAGGCTTTTTTTTTCCTCTCCTCTTCTTCTGAATGTATTCTTGCTGGCTGATAGCCTGGAACGGGTAGCAGAGCAAGAGGCGAGGGCTTGTATAATGTAGCCAAGCAGTTTTATGTCTTTGGCTGTGCAGTTGAAAAGCTTTAGGATCTCTGGTCTTTTTACCTTGAGCGTAGGAAAGAACCTTTGGAAGTTCAAGGTGATGTTGGCTTGTTCCTCTCCCTCCTAACTCAGCCTGCACCTGTTTGAAAATGGTTTTTTTCCTATTGTTTTGCATGTTGTATGGGGTTGTGTCAGCCTTTCTTTGATATGCCTTTTGTTCTTGGTGTCTTATCTCCTTTGGCATAACTGACACTAAATCCGTGGATCAGAGCTCCTCTGGAGGAAGCAGAGGTCCTACTTGGTAGATGGAGCTTCTCTTGGGGATGGAACGGTCTTGATCCAAAGGAATTATGAGAATAAAACCCTAGGATCAGAAGTAGGTAGAGATAAACAGATCAGTAGCCATCATCTAGCCAAGTCTGTGTGAGTGCAGTTTGTTGTCTGAATGAACTGGGGACCTTTTACCTGTATCTGATGTAACGAGCAATTGAGTTACAGCAGAGCTCCTCAAAGAACTTAAGACCAGCGTTGGGTTTTCTCTCCTGTTGCTAATGCATCCGGCTTAAAGCGAGTTCAGAAATGGTTGGAGGCTTGAAGCAGAACATCCCTTGTGGTGTCACCAAACCCTATGCTTGTGCAGGGTCATAAAAGATTCTGGAGGGGCAGAGGGAATGAGAAGCAGTCCAGTAACAGCTGCTAGACTGGATTTCATCCTGGTTTGTGTTATTGAGAAAGGTAAGTATTTGAACATGTGCGGATCAGCAAATACAGAGGAGGGAAGTTTTAAGGTCAGAGCTGCCACCTGCACGTGTAGGTTTTTTGCTAGGTTTGTTTTTTTTCTTCACGGCAAGCGCCTGGCTCGTGCTGGAGCCTCTCAGCCTTGAAATGCAAAGCTGGTCTGAATTCTCCTGGGGTGGCCA
>NW_008613257.1:15104-15513 GCF_000691845.1 Merops nubicus | reverse complement strand
CTGCTGAAACACAATTAGCAGTATTTACCACCCTGGCAGGGCTGCAGTGTAAACGATGCTTAGTCTCGTTGAGAAGCCCGGTGTCAAATTATAAGGAATTCTAATTGTAACTGGCGACGAGAGCCTGCTGCTGTCTGCACTGCTTCCCTTCCACCCTGACCTCGCTGAGCCCCTGCCCCGGGGCGTAGAAGCATCTCCGTGGTCTGAAACACAATTAGCAGTATTTACCACCCTGGCAGGGCTGCAGTGTAAACGATGCTTAGTCTCGTTGAGAAGCCCGGTGTCAAATTATAAGGAATTCTAATTGTAACTGGCGACGAGAGCCTGCTGCTGTCTGCACTGCTTCCCTTCCACCCTGACCTCGCTGAGCCCCTGCCCCGGGGCGTAGAAGCATCTCCGTGGTCCAACG
>NW_008613257.1:11036-15018 GCF_000691845.1 Merops nubicus | reverse complement strand
CCCCCCGTCGTTTTTGCAGGTGCTGCCGCTCCTTGCCGCCGCCGGCGGGCAGCCGAGGCTGCCCTCGGAGCAGAACGCCGAGCAGAACGCCATCAGCCTCTCCCCTGGCAAGTACCGCCACGTGGACCGCGCCGCCGGCAGAGAGCTCATCTGCGACAAGTGTCCCGCGGGGACCTACGTGTCGAAGCACTGCACGAAGAGCACCTTAAGAGAGTGCAGCCCTTGCCCGGACGGCACCTTCACGAGGCACGAGAACGGCATAGAGAGGTGCCACCCTTGCAGAACGCCCTGCGAGCTGCCAATGATAGAGAAAACTCATTGTACTGCCTTGACCGACCGCGAGTGCACTTGCCTGTCCGGCACCTTCCAGACGAACGATACCTGCGTCCCTTACACCGTGTGCCCCGTGGGCTGGGGCGTCCGCAAGAAAGGCACCGACACGGAGGACGTTCGGTGCAAGCCGTGCCCTCGAGGGACCTTTTCTGATGTGCCTTCTAGTGTGATGAAGTGCAAACCGTACACTGACTGCTTTGGGAAGAACATGGTGATCGTCAAGCCGGGGACGAAGGAGAGCGACAACGTCTGCGGCTCTCCAGCGTCTCTGCCGAACGCGTCTTTGACTTCCTCCAGCACCCAAGCGACTGAAGAGCCCGAGGAGGTTCCACCAACCACTCAGCTTCCCAAAGGTAGCGCCTGCTACAGAGCACAAGATGTGGTTTTGGTCGTGGGATTGCAGTTCTGCCTCCGTCGGGGTTGGGTTTAGGCTGTTAAAGGGCAACTCGGTCTAAAGCGTGGACGGTGGTTTCACGTCTTGGCCAGAAGGCACCTCCAGAGTGCACCAGGGTGCCCTCACTTGTGTTAAACCACGTTTAGTAACGCTTTCACTGTGACCATAACCATGATTGGACTCCTGGCTGTCCTCCTGTTTGGACTGAAAGGGCATCACGTTCCACAGCCACGTTTCCCATCTGGGTGTTGTGCTGGCACAAGTCCTTGTGCATTTGTGGGAAACCTGAGCAGGGTGCAGCAGGAAAGCCCCAGCAGGAGAGCAGCTCTGCTCCACCAGACTTGTTTCCTGATGCATTCACTGCTTTCCTGCCCATGTGTTTCACCCACACTGTGCCAGCACGTTGGAATGAATAGGAACAGTTGCCAAAACAGCCCTCCTGGAGCCTAGACTGTGCTGTACATTTTTTATTTAACCTCCAAGATTTTTGCTAGTTTGCATGGGTGGGGAGGACCAGATTGAATTCCCCATTCTCTTGTTTAATTGGAAATTACACATCATGACAATTTTTACAGAGGTGTTTTAGCCATGGCTGGTGGCAGTGCTGCTGTGGGACCCCATGTGCAGTGGTGCTCAGCCTCCCCCTGGAATGCAGCCTCCCTACAGTATCACAAATGTGGCATTTTATGGAAAAAAAGTGCAAATTCTGGTGGCCTGCACACCTTGAGCTGGTGAATGCATCCACAGGGAAGTGTGGGCAGGGGTGGACTCCCACTGCTTCTCCTTTGTTAGGTCTCAAAGCTTGGCATGAGGTTGGTGTGGCATTGGGAGAGGACAGGAGGATGTTGCCTAAACTTTGAAATGAACTGTGGGCAATTAGGTAAAAGTGAAAGTGTTTTCCCTGCTTATATCCTGGTCAGTGTTTTGGGTAACAAAGGCAGAGGCAAAATCAAGTTACAGGTGGTTACACCCACTCTCTGGCTCAACTGGCATGAGACACAATATTCAAAAGTCCTTTCCAAAATAAGCTCTAGTTTTTGCCACCACAGCCCTTCCTCTTCTCACCAGGCTTTGGTCATGCATCTGGCTGGGACCCGAGAGCTGTTGGTTGATAATAAAACTCAGTGAAGATGGAAAGTAGCTCTTGGGGGGAAGTTTGGTTGCTTCTGTTACTACAGAAACCTCTTTTCTTGTTGATGCATCCACAGCTGCTAGCAGTGCTCATAAAAGAGCTTGTGCTTCCTTAACAAAACCCAGCAGAGAGATACTCAGCCTCCAAATTGTCATGTATTTCTAGTCCAAATACCAAATTGGAGTGAAAGTAGTGTTCACAAATAAAACCAGCTCCCTCAAAGCTGTAGGCTTTTTGAGAAATACTGGATTTGGGACGAAGGCAGATTGACAACATGCCTTTAATAACTCATGTCTTTGAATGAGCTGCCCCTGGCCTTAACCAACGAGGGTTGGTTTTACCTGCCTGTGTAACTGTACCCATCTGTTCCCAGAGCCAAACCTCAGCTTCACCCCTTCCCTTCCTCTCTGCCTGGCGTTGGGTTTCTGTTGCTGGCCAGGCAGGTGCCCGGGCAGGACGTGGGCCGTGACGTGATGCAGTGTCACATCTCCAGGGCCCTGACACTGAACTGTCCTCTCCTCCCCCAGGTCTGAACTCTTCAGATCCTGACTTCATCCCTTCTCCAGCACCACGTGCATCCAGCAGCATGGTGGAGCCAGCAGGCTACTACAATGAAACCTTGGCCAACAAGACCGACGGTGCCGGGGGGACCCTTGTGGGCTCTGGTGCCACCAGCCAGGCGCAGAGCTACCGGCACAAGCAGACCAGCCAGGCTCTGGAGAAGCAGCCATCCCTGGAGATGGTGGGGGGAGAGAAGTCCAGTGTTCCATACAGGCCCCCACGGCGAGGTACCCAGAACGTCCACCAGCACTTTGATATCAACGAGCACTTGCCATGGATGATCGTCCTCTTTCTGCTGCTGGTCCTGGTGGTTATCGTCGTCTGCAGCGTCAGGAAGAGTTCACGGACTCTGAAGAAGGGACCCAGGCAAGACCCCAGTGCCATTGTGGAAAAGGCTATTATGAAAAAGTCCACCACCCCCACGCAGAACAGGGAGAAGTGGATCTATTACTGCAATGGGCACGGTGAGCAGGAGCGACGTGGGGCGTGAGGGGTGGGCTCCTCTTCGCTGTCCTGTGCTGTGCTTTTTGGGGGGGGCTGCCCCCACATCCAGTGACTCGCTGCTTTTCTGACTTGCTGGCTCTTGTACTGAGGACAAAGCCCATATATTGGTTCCTCAGATGTTTCTTCATCCTTGGCTTCCCCCCCTTCCTGTTGTGCCACAGTGTGTCCCTACTCCTGAAGGGAGGGTTAATGGAGGGAGTGTCACCTTCTCACCCCAGCTCCACTCCTTCACCTTCCCACCCATCCTGGTAGAAAGATCTTTAATGAAAGCTGTTTTTCATTTTTTTTTTTCCCACCTTCCCTTTCCACTTTTCTTCTGTTTCCCACTCTCCTTATTTTCTCAGTGACTCAAGCGTGGGTCTGGTTGTCTTTTGTGTCATCCTTTTTCCCTCACCCCATCTGTTTCTGTAAGGCTGAGTCACCACTTGTCTCTTGGCAGCACCTCAGTTTCAGGTTCTTAGCCCTAAATCCTGTCTGCTGGCTTGTGTCCTCAGCCCTTTGCCCACGCTGGAGCCCTGAAGGTTGTCCTGAAGGGCTGTGCTGTGGAGGCCTACAGCTCCATCCGTGTTGCAAGGTCTTCCTGGAGGTTCTGCTTTGTAGTGTGTTCTCTTCTGATGGTGGATGATGCTGTTAGCTTTTAGATGAGACTTCAAAGATGACCAGTTATGGTCATTGAAGTGAAATTTGTAAAAATGAGTGGTGGCATGAACCACAAGCTCTGAGCAGCAGTGGTCTCCCTCGTGGGATGCATGGTGGTTCTTCTGCAAAGTGACAGTGGCCATTTTGCTCCACTCCCCCTAGTCCTTTGCAGAAAACACTGATGTGTCCTCACTTTGGGTTGAGGTTGCTCAACCTTAAACATCTGTTCACAGTTAACCTTTAGAAAAGGCCATTTAACAAGGGGGGAGGGGGGAACAAACAAAGAATGGATTGAAAAAAAAGATTGGAAGGTTTAAGAGAGATCCGACCTTGATGAAAGTCATCCTTGAGTGCTTAAGTACAAAGCAAAGAAGGTTTTTGGGTAGGGCAGTTTCTATCAGGCACTCTTTTCTCCTTCC
>NW_008613257.1:6546-11005 GCF_000691845.1 Merops nubicus | reverse complement strand
GCTGATAAATAGATCTACACTTTGTTTGCCTTCATGAATGCATTTATAGAACCAGTAAGGTCTTGTTGGAATGACTTTGTGCATTCTCTTCTGTTTGTGCTACTTATCAGTTTCCTTTTAACTCTTTTGAATTCTTGAGGTGTGGTTTCTTGAGTTTTTTTTTTTCCATTTGCAGTAAGTTTTTCCAACAACCCCTGCACTCTATTGTCCCTAAAATCTCTGGTACCTGAGGTGTGATCCTGGAGGCTGTGGTGACTGGTCTGCAACACAATTGGAGAACCCTGTTGGACATCCTTATTTGTGGATACTAGCAGAAATTCTAGGTGGCTTTGGCTGTGGTTCATTGGCCAAAAGTGGCTAGTTGTTACTACCTTGTAGTAAGAGGAGTTTCCCCCAAGACCTTATTACCAGTTGGTTGAACTTCTGAGCCCCTCTTGGTTTTTGAAGCATCTGAGGGCAGGGGTTGAGTCTGTACAGGGCAGGGAGTACTCGAGTGTAGAGACCCAACCAAGCAGCTTTGAGCAGGTGCAGCTCTGGTTTCTAGCCAGGTGTTTCAGGATGGCCCTTCTCCTGGAAGCCACATTAAGGCTGCCTTTGTGCAGTGCTCTGCATTTGGTCACCAAGCATGATGAGGCTGAAGAAACTGTGCAATTAAGAGAAGAAGATAGATGGTGAGCAATGAAGCTATTTTAGCCCATTTAGGTATAGCCCCACTTCCCAGATCATGTCACCCTTTGAGGGGGGGACAGCATTATTCGTGGGTCATCTGTGCTTCCCAAGATGAGCTGTTCCAGTCTTAAACTGGGCCTGTATCTGATCAGGTCTCTCAGGGATGGAGGCAGATTGTCCCATTGCTCTGGGCTCCTGGCTGGGCAGTCTTGGACATCCCTCTGTCCTTCTTGCAACAGTCACGCTGGTTCCCTGTTGGCGTGGGTGGCTTCATGACTTCCTCCTGCCCCTGCATGTCCTCAGCTGAACTTTGCACAATGAAGGCAGACAGAGGAGTGCAAACCAATTAATGCTTTGTCTTGCTTCTAGTGCAGCTTGGGTGTTGCCTAAAGCACGTTGCCTTAGCTGAAAGGGCCTTGCTCATTAGTTCTTACTTGATGGTGGTGCTCTGCTGTCAGACACAGAAATTGTTCTCCTCCACAGTGGTGTATAAATCCCTCTTTAGTTTCCCTATTGAAAAATCTGCCTCTTAAGGCTGTTTACTTGAAAGGAGAGGAGATGTAGTGTCATAGAGCAATTGACCTTTTATTTACTAAGTGGCTGTGCAGCTGAGATGTACTGCAGAGCTGCAGCACCATGGCTCAGCTTTCTGCTGCTCCAGCAGCGTTCGTACCCAAAGCACGCTTCATCCTGCAGCAGCATTTCACACAAGGGTGAAGGATTCTATGAATATAGCCAGGAACAAACTTCAGGCTGTTGCAGAGAGATCTGTCCCCTCCTGTCCTGCTAGCATGGAACCCTCCATGGTAGGCAGTCAGAGCAAAAGCTCCACAGATGTGAAGAGCACAGATGTGAAGAGCGCAGCTGCTCCCCAGCTATTCGGGTGCTAACCTGGTTTGTGTTGCACTAGAGGTGTGGATGGCAAGCAGTTAGGTTTAAATCACCTTGTAGAGGTGAAGCCCCAGGGTCTGGTGCTGACAGTACCCCACATCCACATGACCCCACATCCACATGACCCCACATAGGTGCTGGATGCCCACACCAGCTAGGGGTTGGGGCGTGTTCACCGCCGGGGCACAGCCCGTGTGCATGGCTGTTACACACAGTCTCCCCCAGCTTCCTCCTAGTTTACCACTCCTCCCTCCTAATCCTTTCATCAAACAGCTTTAACCCTTGAAAGGCAAGTCTGGGTCTGACGTAGACACTGCAGCCTCTTCTCAGAGGAGTAGGGGCTTGGGTAGCTGCCCTCACGCCAGAACCCCTCAAGCCTCCCGTGGTGCCAGAGGGGCACTCAAGGCTTTGCCTGTTTGGTGGATTTTGTTACTGCTGCTTCAGGCCCACTGGTTCCAGGTGAAGCATGGTCAGGGTGGTACCAGCACTCTTGCTGGGGCAAAGACATCGTGCTGTGGTTGGGCTCCTTTCCAAAAGAGGAGGATGTTAGAGCGGAAGCAGCGGCTCAGACTTTCCTGGAGACACTTGATCTGCTGAAGTGCTGGAATAGCTGGGGTGGGTGTGCAGTCCTGAACAGCCGTGGCTCCTGCAGGGCATCTCACTTGTCCTCATCTGCCCAGGAGCTGGTGTCTGTGCCCCATGCTCTCTCTGGTCATAATACATACCTTAAATAACAGCCCAAGCCTAAAAATAGCAGTAGCTGGGAGGCTGGTGTTAAAACTAGACTCTGTCCTTAACGTGGATGTGTTCCAGACAAGATGGCAAATGCCAGCAGTTCTTCCTGCATTGAGTGGTTCAGAGGTCTGGGATCAGTTTGCAATGACTGGGGCCTGAGTTAGCAGCCAGCCTACTTCAGCATCTCTCCTTGTGTCTGTCCCCATGGCAGGGGTTCTCCCAAGAGCCTCGAGGTCTCCTCTGCGTGGGGTTGAGAGGGGAGAGCAACACTACTGGTGCAGCTGTGGTTGGAGAAGCTGGGCCTCTTGCTGCTTCAGCTGGCTCTTCCATCGTAGCCCTACAGATGGGAATCCAAAATGGAAAAGCAGTTTGCCAAAGGTTTCCAAAGAAATCACCAGCATGGTGCCTGAACTGCAGGGGTGCTGGGCTGGTAGTGCTCGGTGGCTTTAACCTTGTGTGACTGCTTGCCTTTAGAAGATCAAAAAGAGCCTACACGTTGGAAAAGCTTTCTAAACAAACCCTTTTTTTTTTTTCTTTTTAACAAATACCCATTTCCTTTCTTCAGCTGTTTCCAAAGGCAAAGATTTGAGCTTGCAAAAACCTTTCAATAAAAATTGAGAATCGAAGTCTGTCTCCTGAACGTCTTGGAAATTCCAAATTTGGCATCAGTCTCTGCCAAACATGAAGATAGGCTTGAAATCATCTTGTAGAAATTTCTGGCAGTGTTGTCTCTGACTTTCACCCATTGAGTAGCAGAGAATGAAGGGGAAAGACTGTGCAAAACATTGTGGTTTGGGGTGAAACCTGTGTATAGAAGAGGCCTGAAATGATGTGCCAAGATGCAAGAAGAGCATTGAGTGATATATATATATTTTTTTTTATTAGTTGAAACACTGAAGAACAGATTTTGGCAGCACTGGCCTGGCACGAGATGCCACTTCCTTTCATTTTTCTTCAAGTCTTGTAATTGCACATTATTGCAGTGGGTGGTGAGAGTGAAGCCAGGAAGCCTCTGGGTAAATAATCAGAGAAATAAAGTGTTCTTCAAAAGCTCCTTGCAGCCAAGGTACAGATGAGGCTTGACTGCAGGTAGAAGAGTGTGTGCTGGAAACACCTCTAGGTCAGAATGGGCAGTTGAAGGGTGAGGCTGAAAAGATGAGGAGTGGCAGGATATGAGGGTCTTGGTTACTCAGTTGTTGGGGTGCCCATTTGTCAGCACGTTGGGAGCCAGGACCGTCATGGTTGGCAACTCCTAGGGACCAGTCCTTGGCATGCAGCTTGGTTGTGGTAGGACCAGGGCTAGGCTTTGGAAGTCATTGAGGGTTTTGAAGAAGGACCACATCCTTGTACCTCAGAGAGCCTGATGCTGTGCTGCAGGTCTGAAGCATCCCCAGGTGCATGTAACCAACAGATGTGTTGGCAGCAGGCATCACCTAAATACAGAAACCCAGCTGCTAGGATGGCACTTGCAGGTCTACAGGGTGACTGGATGCTACTTTAGGACCCTCATTGGTGTTTCTGTGGATAAATGAGAGAAAAGCCATGTTGGTGTGATGGTTTTGTTTTGTAGAGGTAGTTTTCCCTTTGATCAGCTCCTGAAGGGGTCAGATCTCGGTGGCAGGAGCATCACCTGGGAGGCAGGGCGAGGGTGGAGGAGCTGCTGTGGAGGGACTCCCTATCTTCAGCACATCTGCCAAGCATGGGAAGGAGCCATGAGGTTAAAAGCTTCACCAGACTCAGAGTGTGGTGGCCTTGAGGTTTTGTGCCCAGACCACAGGTAGGGCAGAGGTGGCCAGAAGCATCTCCTGAGGGCAGGTGTGCCCATTGCTGCTCACTTCATTTGGTAATGGTGGTTACGCCTGGGGAGGAGCAGCTCTGGGCTTGTGTGCAAGCCCTAATGTGGCTCTGGCAGGCAGAGCTTGAGGTGAGGGATTAATGCATGTCTCCCTGCCAAAGTGGAGAGGCAGGAGGTGTTGGGTTTGTTTTGTTTTGTTTTTTTAAGCAGTCTCTTTTGCCATCTTCATCTGAGTGATCTGCAAATGATTGCTGGTCTTTTAATGTCAGCCTGGCCGCTTCTGCAAAGTGAGACCCAAGCAGAAAGGGAGCTTGGAAGGGGCAGGTATGTGCTGGGCACCACGAGGAGTATGGATGCTGTGGTACTGCT
>NW_008613257.1:1634-6515 GCF_000691845.1 Merops nubicus | reverse complement strand
GGAATGGTCCCTCACTGGAGCTTCTTTGGCTGCATGGGATGTTGTGCTGCGTTTGCTCCGACACGGGCAGGACGCTCTGCTTTGGGGTGGGATGAAGCAACTCCTCATCTGCAGTGCCAGCCTCTGCCAGGGGAGCTTTGGGGTCACAGCTGGTGAGCTTGAAACACCGTCTCCCTCAAACTGATCAGGTTAAAACTTGCCTCAGGTTTGCTCCAAACGTCCTGCAGCATCCCAAAAGGTGGTTCTCCAAGGATATATGCAGGAGCTGACCAAGGCTTCGTGGTGGAAGGGAGCTTTGGAAAACACAAGTGAAGGAGGCTGCTGTTCTGCTCAGGGAGGAGGAAGCCTAGTGATGTGTAGGTTTGTTGTATCTTGCTCCTCAGCCTTGTGGCAGCAGCAGGCCTGAAGACCAGTGGGAAGCTGAAAAGAAAAAAAAAAACCCCAAAACTATCCCATTACCAAAATTCCTGGGTGGTCCCTGAGCTAATTTAAGAAGGGCTTGGGATTTGTGCCCGGCTGTTAAGGTGTGGGGCTGAGTGTTGGAGGCAGCTCTGTGGGGAGAGGAGGGTTGTCCTTGGCAAAAAAAGCCACCGAGCCCATGGTTTTTGGGGATTTTTTTGTTTTGGCAAACCCAGCAGGGGTTTCTGTGCTGCCAGGGCAGGGATTGCTCCTGTCAGTAAGGCTCACACACGTCACTCCTCAAATAACAAGGCAGAGTGTTTGCCCAGGCCGTGTCTGGGGCGGGGGAAGTGCAGGAGGTGAATTTAATCCTCAGGTTGGCCTCTGTTGGGTGTCTGGATATTTATGTGGCTCTGGGTTACCAGCTGTCCGGGAGGGTTCTAATGAAGATTAGCTCTGCAAAAGCCGTTTAAAATTTAATAATTACATAAAATACTTATGCTGGCCATTCCCTTTTAAACCAAGGGAAGAGAAAGTCCACTCTGCAGGTTCCCAGCACAAGCATAGGGAGACACATGGAGAGAGCATCCCAGGGTGGGGGACAGGAGCTCATGTGGGTCTTGGGAGGATTGGGTCAAAGGTGCTGTACAAAGGTGACTTCCACGTAGTGTGTGGTGGGAAGGGATGTCTTGTCCTGTGCTGACCCTCGAGTTGCCAGGTCTGAGACATGTTTGTGGCTGAATATAGCTGATAGAGACTTTCCTTGACTGCCTGGTTTGTTTATTTTCCAGAAATCATGTGGGGAATGTTTGTCAGGAGTCCCTTTCCTGTCCTACAGGACTTTAATTTACTTGGTTTTTTTTTAATAAAACCAACAAACATCACCATTTAGTGGTATATTGTCCAAACAGCACATGCTGAGGAGGCAAATTGCTGACTCCTGGGGGGGTTTGATACCAGCACTGTGCTCCGTGGGAAAACTATCAAATGGCTAAAAAGTCTTCTCAAGTGTGACAGGAAGAAATCCTCTCTGAACAAAGGCTCTTGTTAGAACCGTGGAGAGGTTTTTGTTGGAAAGGACCTTCAAAGAGCTCCTCTTTTTTGGCAGAGGTTGGTAAAATTTTCACGTTTTGAAAAACTATTTGTGTCAAGGGTTTGGGATTTCTAAGTCCTGTTTTGGCCGAGCTGTGGTGGGGGGGGTTTGATACCAGCACTGTGCTCCGTGGGAAAACTATCAAATGGCTAAAAAGTCTTCTCAAGTGTGACAGGAAGAAATCCTCTCTGAACAAAGGCTCTTGTTAGAACCGTGGAGAGGTTTTTTGTTGGAAAGGACCTTCAAAGAGCTCCTCTTCTTGGCAGAGGTTGGTAACATTTTCACGTTTTGAAAAACTATTTGTGTCAAGGGTTTGGGATTTCTAAGTCCTGTTTTGGCCGAGCTGTGGTGTCTTCTCAGCTGGAGTTTGGCTGGGCTGGAGCTTGCTTGGACACGCAGGCTCTTGGAGTGTGCTCAGAGGTAAAAATAGGCAGCTCTGGCTGTTCTGCATGAGTCAGGAGGATATTTGGAGGAGGTAGGTGGGCTGAGCTCAGGAACAGAGCTGAGTGTGCAGTGATTTGGAGCTTTTATCTGAGCGTAGGGGAGGGTTGGGCTGTGGTTCTCCCTGTCTGATTTTCATGTGCCCTTGGGCTGTGCTTTCCACCTCTGATGCCTCATCCTCGAGGTCTGTGCAAGTGTCAAAATCCAGTCAGTGTGTCACAGTCAGGATTTGTCACTTCATGTGGTGTACAAAGTAATGCTGCCCTTCTCTGGGATACTTGTGTCCGTAGGTAGGTGGTGGGAGCTCTTGGAGCTTTAGCTCAGATTGTTACTCTGATGGTAGAGGTTGATTCCCACAAGTGTCATGGGTGGACTGGTGGGACCTGTCCCTGCTGATGATGGGCTGGAGCATGTTGCCTCCTGAAATCCAGCCTTCCTGAAACTGCATGGAGCTGCCTCTGGAACCCAGGGCAGATGAGCTGCTCACTAGATGTGACCATGTGCCACAGGTTCTGGAGGATCTCCTGAGCTTTGCCTCCTAGCTGTATAAGCCTTGAACTGATGTTGTGTTAATCCTCCTCTCTGTGCTGTGTCCCTTATTATTAGTAGGATTAGAGGAGATGTGGCTTTGAGGGCCCTGTAGACTTGATTTCCCCTTAAAGGTGGCAGCTTGTCAACAAGGACTCTTCTGAAAATAACAAATGGTGTTTGGCTTGAGTTCCAAAAGTGAAAATAATGATGGCCTTTTTGTTTGTGAGAAGGTGGGGAGAGGAAGGAACTGAAGCTCCTCTGTGGCTAGACTGTGGTTAAACTTCATCGTGTCTGCTGCCAGGTGCTTGGGTGTAGTCTTCTAGCAGAGAAGCTCTTCCACTCCTCTTGAGTGTGCTTGAAGATGTGAAACAGTAATGGCAGAGAAGAGAAATTACCTCCTGCAAGTGTTGTACCCACGTGTGCCAGCACTGATGGTTGTGGCCCCACGCCACACTGGCCTCTTGCCCTGCTTGAGGCCAAATGATCACTGAAGAACTGAGTTTGTGTCCAACCTGGAAACACCAGGCCTACAAGAGATGGGTGAGGCTTGTCCAGAATGAGCTCAAGGGAGTTGTGAAAGCTCAGCCAAGTCTATGTGCTTGTGTGGTCACCACTGTGGTGAGGTTCATGAGTGGCAGGAGTGATTGCTCTGTCTACACCAGACTATGTACTGCAAGGAGGCAGAGGACATCTGGAGGAGATGGAAACGAGTGGGGAGAAGATCCAGGTTCTAAATAAGCAAGTGGAAGTCACTGAAATAAACTGGAATGGTGTCTATGGGGAAGATTGGGGTGGAGGTGAGCACTGCCTCTGGGGGCAAGAGACCTCTTTGTAGACTTGCTCTGCCTCTTCAGGAAGGACCTTGCTTCAGCTCAGCATCTTTGCAGATGGGCTGGAGGTGTATTTAGCTTTGCTCTTTGCTTGTGCTGCTCTGTAGACATCTGGTTGCCTCTGGACTGGTCTCCATTTATCTCAGTGTGCTCTGTCTCTAGACATGCCTGGTTGTGCCCACGTTCCTGTATTGTGCAAACATAAACCCCAGAGAGATGTTGAAGAGCGTTTGCCCGTGCACAACATGTTTGCCTTGTCCTGGCTTGATGGGGGGTTCCTCCTTGTTCCAAGGTTATCAGCACCTTGAAATACTAGGTGGTTACATGGAGTAGCCCAACAGAACATTTCAAGAATTGCAGGTGTTAGGCCATGGCAGTTGAGATGCTCAGGTACTCAAGAGACACACACAGATGTCCTGGAGCCTTCAGCTGCTGTTGTTGCCTGCTCTGGGGTGGCCACAGCACGTGCAGCTCTGCTGGATACAGCTGTGGGGCTTTCACAGCAAGGGCTCTTCTGTAATTCCAGCCTGAAGGAAACAAAGCTGGGTGGTGAATGGTGAATGATGGTCACTGGTGGTGCTGGTGGAGAGAGGGGTAGTGGCTCTTCTGTTAGCAGCAGGGTGGTGACAGCTCTCCCACGCTGTTCGTGTGGACCATGTTAAAAAAGGAGGAGGACTTGGGCTGTTCTCTGGTCTTTGCAAGCTCAGAGCAGCTTTAGCATGGTGCTGATGTGGCTGTGACCAGCTTCTCATGAGAAGCATGAAGCAAGTGGGTTAAAGCAGCATCCCTGCTGAGCTTGGCCATTTCACTTGGGATTACTGGCATCACCTTCCTCCTCTGCGTGCGGGTGAACATGGTGGGTGAATGTCCCCATGGCTCTGAGGGTGGAGAGGACCCAGGACCTAAGGTGGAGCTGGGGAGCTGGGGCTTTTTTTCATCTGTGCACCCTGCTGGACACCTTCCCACCCCAATGGGGACATTCCAGCACTACTAGTGCTCTGCAGAGTAACTTGTAGGGCTTCTGGAAATATGGAAATAGTAGGACTGTAAGCTTATTACAAGCATTAGCATTTTATTTGGGCCTTGAACAAGTGAATTAAGTTACTGTAAATGGCTGGAGCAGTAATACTTGGCAGTGTGCAGCCCCAACTTGTCGTGTAATGGTTTTAATCCTATTTTTCAATAGCAGAGGGAGCAATGGTTCCCTAACTGACCGGAGCCAGATCTGCGCTCGTGTCCGTCGCTTCCCCATCTCTCTGGGGTTTTGTTTGCACAGTGTTGTAATGGGTGTACCGAGCATATGGGGCTTAAATTCATTTCATAGTTGCAAGAAAATGAGTTTAAGGTGCTTATAGTATTAAGGTAGACGTTTCCAAATTGGTTTTTAATGGAACATTTGTTCTCCAAAGATGATTACGCGCCACTACGCTGCTGCGTGGCGTTCTCGTGCCCTGGGATGGTATTGCCAAGGGATAGAAACATGTTTATGGGGCCACTTCACTGAACGGTGAGATGAAATATACTGAACTTGAAAATGTCAGTGGGAGCAGGGGTGCTTTGTGTCGTAGATCCTGTGTGAGAGCATCA
>NW_008613257.1:0-1603 GCF_000691845.1 Merops nubicus | reverse complement strand
AGAGGAAGAAAAAGCCCCCCCCAGCCATAAAACCGGCGCAAATCAAGTTGCAACCTGCTGGAAACGTTCCTGGCCAGCACAGCAGCTGTAAATACTGGGATTTATCAGCATTGAGGACGTAGATGGTGGTGTAGGGGGTTTTTCTTCCCCTGGGAGGACTGGATGTGCTACGTGGGAGGTCATAAAACAGCAAATTGTGTTTTCATGCTTCTGTAGGACTGATGTGTGTGAGAGCGGGTGTGGGCAGAGCTCCCTCCCAGCTGTAATGCTTCCTCTGCAGGGCAGCACTGTCAGGGGGACCTGCCTGCTCATTTTATATATGTGTGTGTGTGTATATATTCATATAAAAATAGGCAGCATTATCTGTATTTCTGTATACATCTGTCTATCTATATCACTCAACCCAGAAGAAAATAGTCCCTGAATAGGAGAGTAGAAAAAGCTCTGCAAGATTTATGCACAGACATAACAACTTATGCACTATCCACAGATATATCTCAGTGCATAATATGTACTGTGAGTGCATATTTCTCAGTGCATAGATAATTGTTATCTATCTGTAGATATCTCATAGGTAGAACCAAAACTGCTCGTCCCTCTTTGGGTTGTTGTCATTATCTTGGTGCAGAGGCCTTGCAGAGCTTTTTCTACCTTCCTAGTCAAGGATATTTTTTTCCCTCCTGGAAAAAATGAGGGATAAAATGAAGTGTCAGCTGCATAAACCTGGTGTTTTGCTGCTTTTATACCAAAAGCAGTTGGATTTGCTGGCTTAAAGAATCTTATTCCAAACCCAAGTTGACTTTTGGGCTTCTTGCCCACTCAGATGTGTGATAGCTTGTTCCTTAAAGCTGGGGAACATGGTCTTTGTCTTGGGCTTATTTTGTATAATGAAGAATGCTTGCTTTTTTTTTTTTTCTTTTTTTCTCCCCCCCCCCCCCTTCCCTCCTGAACCTCTCCATGGTTAAACAAAGCTCTGTGGTTGGTTTGGTTTTTGAGAGGGGCTACAGCCCCTGTGCTGTGCTGGTGGGCTGGGTTTTTATGGTAGGGGAAGCCCTGGCCATGCATTTCCATGTGAGATGATACCTGCACATGGCCATAAATCTGCTGGGGAGGGAGGTTTGGTGGCAAGCTGGAGGGAGGAGGGGAGGGATATGCAAAACACAGCGTTTACTTCAGTCTTTCTGCTGAGGAGAAGCTCAAACACCATCTGCAGGTGCTCTGAGCACTGCAGGGGTCGTGGCTCCATTACCTCGCTGGGAAGTGAAAGCCAAGGTCTGGATATAGCAGGTCTTGAGAAACTTGCTTGGAGAGAAGGATTTGGGTCAAAAATATCTATATGAGGCTGTATTTTTTTCTAAATATATATATAGGTGTATCTATATGCATATCTAAAAAAACTATATAAACATATCACACATAATACCTATATCATATATAGAGATATATCCAAATATTTATATTGTATATGTGTATATATATACACATGCAATAGAGATAAATATATATCAGGCTGTATTGTTTTTACATACATACAAAAAGAGATATCAGTGTATCTATATCATAAGGCTGCATAGTTCATTCAACAAGGCCAAGTGCAAGGTCC
>NW_008613256.1:12489-20659 GCF_000691845.1 Merops nubicus | reverse complement strand
AGTAAAATCATCAAACAGAACCAGCTCGGTTCTACCCCAAGTCAGGACAGCGGGAATAATGCGTTGCATGACTGGACTAGATAGCAAGTTTGCAAAGAAAGATCTGGCATTTCAGTGGATCATAAGCAGAACAGAAGTCAATGATGTCACACTGATGCAAAAATTTAGATATCCTATGGGGTCATGACAACAGCAGTATAACCCATAGACATATTCAATGACCTGTCTGGCCTACCCATACTTGTTAGTTCTGAGAAAGTCCAGAGCACAGCAAAGAACAACTGATCTAGAAAACAGGACCTATGAGGAAAGCCTGAACAACAACAGAAGTTGTTCAGTCTGGAGAGAAGACCACCTCTACCCAAGAAAATTGAAAACTGGCAACAGTGTTAACTACATCAAATACAGGAATGAATGGGCTTCAACTGCCACATATTGGATACTAGAAAAACAAAAGACCAAACCAAACCAAACCAAAACAAAACAAAAACTTCTAACACTCTGGATACAGAGCATGGAATAAGCTATGGCAGGAATGTGAAAGATCCAACTATTGAGATATTTGATATTGAGATATCAAAGGATGTATCACTATTTGTCAAGTACTGTTGCTGATAGAGGAGGTACTGCTTTTTGGCACAGGAATAGACTATACAACCTCTCGGAGCCTCTCCCAACAACATGATTTTGTAATTCAGTGCTTCTGAGATGATGCAGCTAATCACACTAGTTAATTAACATGTCTTTACACATCTTAATTCTAGTCTCAGAGTTGTATCAGTTCATTCCTAGAAAAACAGACTCAATAGATTTGCTCTGCAACCACAGTGCTAGGAATGGTCTTCAATGAAAGCCAAGTCTGCAGCACTAGTCTGTGCAAACTCTACAAGCAAATGGCAAGATTATAGACTCCTATGTTGAGGCACCAACCCAGAGCTAAATCCCACTTGTTATGTCTTCAGAGCTGTCGAAGCCCCAGTGGCCAATTTTGGTCCCATGTTTATTTGGCAGCTCCTGTTCCCAGACCCACTGTCTGAGCTGGACTTGCTCACCAAGGAAGGACTCAAGCAGCTACTGGAATCTTTAGCCTATTTGGGGTCCTGTTAAGTGCTGCTGGTGGGACACTCTGTGTATTTTAAAGCCAAATAAATTGCTACTCACTTTTTTTTTTCTGTACGTGACCTGTGATTTTACAGTTTCATAATATTCATATTATTAACTACATACATTAAAAGTGAAAAATAAAGACAAATCATAAAATCCTGGCCTAAATTCATCTTGATTTTCTTTTGTACAAAAACTGCCTAGTTACAGGTGCAGAATCATGGGTTTGTTTTTTCATTTGTACTGTCTCGAGTACGTTTACATTCATTAAGAAGTTGTTTGCGTGTAAATTTTAAGCAGCTCAGAACTGATCTCTGCCACAAGCAAAGCTTCACTAAAACTGTCTCCATGCAGTCATTTCTAGGAAGAGCAACACAAATTCCCACAGTCCTAAAAAAAAAAATTACACCGTGCATGTTTTATTTGCCACTAGGTGGGAGTGGAACATAATATTCTAGTTAATCTTTATGTAGCACTAATAGAGGAAGTGAAATACAAAGTATATTTTCTCAGCTGATCAGTAAAGAAGTATCATTCTCTCAATAGAGAATTACTTCAGAAATTCATAGCTGTCTACAGCTACAAGCTATGTGAGCAACACTGAATTTTTATTTAAGCCTTCCATAAAGGACTGATAATTTGTAAGAAAACAGTTTGATTCCTACTCAGAATGCAACTTTTTCATTCATTTTTCAGTTATCATTAAGAATTGAAAAAGTACTTTTTCTGAAACCTGTATACATAATTGACACATTTTTAAGGAGGTGCCTTGAATGATGTAGTATTGCTCAGCCCTATCACCTATTGTTAATGTTGCATCTTTTGTCACTATGGAGAATACTGCATATCTACATCAATAGTCTTCAGGTACATATCAGAACAATTGGTATACACCCAGAAATCATGCACTTCTTTTTATCACACAAGGCCCACTTGTGTTTTTTTTGTGACCCTTAACATTTATGATCAATTTGAAAGCCTTCATGTTGTAAATAAAACTGCTGGGTTTTGTATCCTGCACAAAAATCCTTCTCCATGCATCTTTACCTGACTTGACACAGGTATCTTTTTTTTTAAGTGCAGTATCTTAGACTCTCAGTAATAGTTATTATACCAAACTACAGATGGATCATCAAGGAAAGAACTGCAACCACAAGCTCTGGAGCTTTCCTCCTGCTTTAGAATGTGTAACTTAAAAAAAAAAAGAAAAAAGTTGTAAAAGTATTTTTACTTATTCTTGGAAAAAATGCTGTTAAGGCATACATTAGGAAGAATATACTGGAGGTTTCTAACTTCAGGAAGGGTGTAAGGGAGGTGAAGATGGAAAAATTTTGCACCACCTGTCTTAGTGCAAGAGTTCCCAGAGAAGTTAGTAAGGAGCTGATTTAAACAAGCAAGGGGAAGCAACTTTTCATAAAATATGCAGTTAAACCATAGAACACAGTGTTAACTATTGCAAAGAAGTAAAAATTAAACTAATTTAAAAACTGATAACTACTTAAATTCTAGAGGCACAGATCTGTCAGGTTTTTGAGTCTTTTTCTTTTAAATGTTCATCAGTACAATGCCTAGGATGGAAAAAAAAACCCGTAGCATCGACACATGGAACTAGTACAAGATGAAGGAGTGTATTTGCTCCCTTTCTTATGCTTTTTCCCCTTGGCTTTAGTCCTTGCTGGAGCCTTGAAAGTCCAGCCCTGCTTTGGGAACAGTTCTCCAGTGGCATCAAGATGCATGGTGTGACTTCAGGAAATGTGATCAGTGCTTTCATAGAATCATAGAATCCTTTAGGTTGGAAGGGAACTCCAAGATCATGAAGTCCAACCATTGAGCCATTAGGGCTCTAAAGTCCTCTGCTAAAACAGATCAGAATCTGTCAGGGTTGGAAGGGACCACAAGGATCCCCCAGTTCCACCCCCTCTGCCATGAGCAGGGACACCTCCCACTCGATCAGGCTGCCCAGAGCCTCATCCAGCCTGGCCTGAAAGACCCCCAGGGATGGGGCCTCAACCACCTCCCTGGGCAACCCATTCCAGGGTCTCATCACTCTCATGGTGAAGAACTTCTTCCGCACAGCCAGCCTGAATCTGCCCACTGCCAGCGTTGCCCCATTCCCCCTAGTCCTGTTGTTTCCTCTGAGGCTGACCATGTTCAGTGACTGCTGGGCAGCACAGGCCTGTATCTCACTACATTAGCCTTTAGAGAGAGCTGCAGGCGTGCAAAAGCATAGCTGATGTCATGTGTGTTTGTAGACTTGCAAAGAATTTGTCATTTTTCATGGTACAGCCAGCTCTCTCTGGGTCACCTTACCCACCCAGCTCCTACCATGGGGCAAGAGCCTCTGCCAGCAAGGCACACGCGACTTAGCTGGGTGTCCACCAAGCAGCCGTTTCTTGGTGAACACACACAGAAGGCAGCTGGTGTTTAATGAGTTACCAGGCATTAGTATGCTCCCCACCACGATAAGACCCCTAAGGAGCCTTTGCTGACCCAGCAGGTGTCAGACAGGTTGAGAAGGGTCAGACCCACAGCTCCTTGCTGCCAACCTACTACCTTCTCACTACAGTTTTTCTTTAGGATTTTATACCTTTCCACGTTGCAGTTTTTTCCTCCTGAATTGCTCTCAACCACCCCACCTCCATCCACAATTTTCCTTTCCTTATGTCGCGTGACTTTACTTGCAGCTTGGCAATTTTGGTGGGAGATGGTCCTGGATGACCAAGTCCTCAGGGAAGGGGCTCAGCAAAAGGTAGAACAATGCAGTGGTTACACCACATGTCATCTCCAGGCAGTCCTAACACAAATTTAGCCGTGCTGGGGCACGAGCGGGTACTTCTGTGGCCAAAAATAGTAGGGATGATGCACACCCTGCTGCTCCTCACCTCCCTGACTGCACACCCGTGACAGCCGACCTGTGACAAGGCAATAAAAGGCTGCTCTGCTGGCTCCAAGTCACAAGGGGAGTCTCTTTGTGATACCTAAATTTCTCTTTTTGATACGGAAATTTTTTCTCTATGGTAAGGAAATTCTTCTGTGACCATTTCCTCCTGTTTTTTCTTCCATCTGGCTATACTGCTGTGTGAAATTCGGTGCCACAGAATTGCCTGCAGCACAAAATCAGTTTCTTTCCTGACTAGGCATCACTAGCAGGATGCCACTGAAACAGCTTGAGCCCTTAAAATCAAGATTTTACTTACATTAGAAAATTGTTTACATCGAGTTCAGGATAGAGTCTGACATGAAGCTGCTAAAATAACTTCTCTGAGCTCTGAGGATGTTTGGTGCCCTGCATAACATTTTGACTATTAAAAATTTGGGCCAAAAATGCAGCTAATTTCAAAGAAAAGTTTCAAAGCATGCCTTCCAGCAACACATTTGGCACACTTTGGAGCCCGTGCCTCCAGCAGTCAGTCCAGATGACCTGGGATCCTCTCCCCATAGGCACAGTTCATATGGCCCCAAGCCAAGCAGCTGAGCTGAGACCCTCCAACACCATATCCTCCCATGCCCTGAAGTGATGCAAGATTTCCTCATTTCTTTTCTTTCTCCAGTTTCCGTCCTTTTTCCCCAGGAAAGATCCAGCACCCCCTTCCCTGCTTTACATTTTAGCCTAATTTTTGTGCTTCCTGCTCACAGCTGTGACCTAATGGGAAAAGGGACACTTCCATAATTAGCAATTTTTAAGAGTGGGAGCTGCCACTTCTGGGACATTGTCAGTTCTGTGCAGCAGGGTTCAAAATTATTACCAGGGTGATTGACAGAGACATGGCGTGCTTGGGGACAGTGGAGGACAGTTAGTAGGACGGAGAATGCAGCACATGCTGGCACCATCCCAGAGGAAGATTCTTCACTGAGGATGTGTTTCATTAGGGGGCTGTAGCCTTATGGTGGTATCAAAAAGACTAGGTCTTCTTGGTGTGGAACATGCATGCAGACTTCCACAAAGAAAAGGCCATTTTTACCAGGAAAGTTTTAAATGTTCATGTTAGTTTAGTTAGTTAAATGTTCAAGTTACCTACTTCTCCCCTGACCCATATTTATAGATGTTTACTCACAGGCCAACCACCTGGTCTAACTTGGAAGTTGGTCTTGCTTTGAGCAGGCAGTTGGACTAAATGGTCTTCAGAGCCCCTTTTGCAGATGAATTATTTTGTGATTCAGTATTTTAAAGAGTTAGGAGCTCTATCAGAGGCCAGACCAGTTCACTTTTCATTCATTTTGTACTTGCAGTGCCTCCATATAACTGGCAAATGTAGCACGGAGCAGTCACAGAGCACACTTTAGGCATTCCACCAGCCTGTAGCCTTTGACACCCCAGATCACCCCCCAACAGTTATCCCTGCTGGGTCTGTCTAACCGGGGCAAAGGGCAGGATCAGGGGCTGTCAGCTCTGGAGGGATGACGGCTGCCTCTCGTTTGACCTATCTTCCTTTTTTAACAGCTGAAAGTAACCTGAACTTCATTTCATCTCACAGATGCTCTCAGCTGCTTCAAATGAACAGCAGGCAAATAAGAAAAGAATCTTAATGAAGAGCTAAAATATTCTATTTATGGATATAATTTTTATGCAGTGAGACAGCATTAATTTTCAATGCTATTTACATTTTACACATTTTGGTTAGTAATTCCATTTTTGCACTCAGAGGAAATTCCTCTGGTGATTCAACTACTGTTAAAGGAATAATACAGAGGATTTTCAATACCATAATGCCAGCTAACAAAACACTGATACACATTAGTTTGAAAATTACTGGGAGACGTACATGGTAATTCTCATGAAATATAAGCAGAAATTCCAATTAAAAGGAAAATCGCAAAATGTATCCTATGAAATGATCCATACATTTTAGCTAAGATAGTGACTGCTGCAGCTATAGTGATAAAATAACTTTTCTCTTGGCATTTTGAAATAACCCTGGGGACAAAATCTTGCCTTGCTATTTAGAAAGAATTGAGAACAGAGGTGCTTCTGGTGTCTAGCTTCTTGGAGAATTTCAGTTATGACAATAAGCGGAGATATAGTATAAGGAACACTTTATATTTTTACCCATTAAATAAGTGTACACAAGAACTAAACTAGAATAAGCAGAGCAAATGGATTTACATTAACATAGTGGACAGACACATTTCATTTTCATGTTACAGAAGAAGTTTTTACCCCAGAATACAGCAAAAGAAATTTTTTCTTGGCGTTGAGTAGAATAATAGGAAACTCAGGTGAAATAGTTGTTCTGAAAGCCCATTACTAGGACCTGCTAATTTCAACATATGTTTGTATTACATTTCAAGGACCTTTGAGGATAACTCTTTATATTTAATTTCAGAGTGGAAACAAAGTGTAACTAATCCTGCAACAGACTGCACCTCTCTGGTGTCCTGTGACTTCAGCTGGACTCCTGCCCTACGGCGAGGAGCACAACACACTAACAATATCAGTTTGACTTCAGGAAAAACACAAAAATGTTGTAGTGGTTTGACCCTGGGTGGATGTCAGATGTCCACCAAAGCCACTCTACCTCTCCTCCTCCTCAGCTGGACAGGGGAGAGGACATATAACAAAAGGCTTGTGGGTCAAGACAAGGATGGGGAGAGATCGCTCAGCAATTACCAGCAGGCAAAAAATCACCATCAAGCAAAAGAAACTCGACTTGGGGGAATGCGTTTATTTTATTATCAATAAAATCAGAGTAGGAAAATGGGAGATGAAACCAAATCTTAACACACTGTCCTCCCCCCAGCATCACAGGGGGATTGCACGCAGGTTTTTTACCCCTGTCTTAACAGAAGAACCACCACCATTGCAGTTTGGCTCAGCCTCGGCCAGTGGTGGGTCCATCTTGGAGCTGGCTGGCATTTGCTCTATCAGACATGCAGGAAGCTTCTAGCAGCTTCTCAGAGACACCAAACCTGCAGACCCCCACTATCAAAACCTTGTCACACAAACCCAATACAAATATTTGCGAAGGTAAAACTTCCTAATATTTCTACTAGGAATTCCACAGAATGTAAAATTATCACAGCTTCTCACAAGCTTTATTGCTGTTACACACGGCAACATGGCAAAATGACCCTAAAGAAAAAATATTTTATTTAGAACTTGGTATCTGAGAATAATTGTAAAATTATAAGTGTGATGGGATACAGCAATACAGGCAGATACAGTAATACAGAGTAATACTTCTTCTTGCTGCTTTCTGCATGGGCTGGAAAAAAAATCTTAGAGCAAAGTATTTTTCAAAGTTATCAATGAAAAGTTACCAGTCTTGAGTTAGTACTGTTCTTCTAAATAAAAAAGATAAATTCTCACAAATCAGAGACCTGAAAGAATGGATGTACACACCTGCAGGGTTACAGATGGACCTAGGTGAAGGCAAAAGGGAGAAGAGGGAAATCTACCTCCCAGATCACCTTGTACAATAATAAAACATAAGCACAACAAGACAGCATTGTGTGGATGATGCATGTAAAAGATACATACCTTTCTGCCAGAAATAAATGTACGTCTGGCCCTATTCATTCTTCTGTAGGATCTGCCTGCACAGACTAAATAGCAAGGGAAGCACACCCCACCTTGGACAAGCCTCACCTGCTGGCAAAGAGCTCTTCTGGTTAACTGTTGCTGATACAGCAGCAGGTTGGTATCTCATGCAATGTCCACTGACTTGCTCCTTCTTTCTCACAGGACTTAAGAAAACTTTTGGAGATGGCAGAAGTTTTCCCACCACTGAAAAGGGTCCTATGAACCCTGAAAATGGAGAAAGCATCTTGTCCTCCCTTTTCATGGCTTAGACACCAGACAGGGAAGTATCTTTATAACTGAAAGGCTATTACTTAATGAAGATAGATAGAAAGGGTAAGGACAGAGTTAATTTATCAATGCCCTTTCTTCCTCTTTTCCTTTGCCCAACCATGCACTAGACATCAAATTCTTTTGCTTCCATGGTGTGCCTCTTCCAGGAGACATGCTTCACAGGAAATGGTGACTGGCTTCACTGGAAGAAAGGAGAGAAAACTTTTGCAAAAGGTCCTTAGCATGCAAGCACAATTACCGCACCTCAGTCCACAC
>NW_008613256.1:0-12458 GCF_000691845.1 Merops nubicus | reverse complement strand
TCAGCAGGATGTCTTTCTCCCTTTCTAGGAAGTGACAGCTGAAAACTACTGTCATGTAGATGGAGTTCTTAGCATTTAACCTGGCTATTTCTACAGAGCTAACTCCGCCAGACTGCTTCTCAAACTGATGCCCAGACAAGCTCCTCTTCAGCATTTCATACAGAGACAAGCACCAGGAATGAACCGTGGGTGCTCTATGTGAACTCCATGCATTGACTTCTGCAGCACTGCAGCCTTCTGTGGGATTTCTGCCATTTCTAGCACAGAGGCAAATGTCTGTGACTTCAGTCAGCAGCTCCTCCAACTGCTCAGCCAGAGTAAGGACCTTGCCAAATCTCTTGCACTCAGGGTCTCCCAGTCCACCAGCTCTTCAGGACATGGAGCTGTTGGTAGGGTCAGCAAGCAGGGAGGGGAGCAGACCTCCTCCTCCTCGTCCTCTCAGATCCATGTGATGTGCCAGAGGATCTAGACTCATCCCACCTAACTGGCATGCCTACACTGGTATTCCATCATCCTGAGCTCTGGCAACAAAACGAGGAAGATGGGAACTCCCTGGGATAATCCCACAGTCAGGTGAACTGAAATGCCCTTGAGTGGCAGCTACTGCTTTTCTTTGAATGAAAAGGGAGCCTGTAGTAACTAAATACCAAACAGATGCCTCATACGGAGATGTGTCACCCAAAGTACAGAAGGAGATTAAAAAGAAAGGGAAAAAAGATGGGCCCTGCAGGCAGCAGGTATGTGAAGGTCCTTGAATGTGTCCAGAAGAGGGCAATAAAGCTGGTGAAAGGGCTGGAAGGAACGTCCTGTGAGGAGCAGATGAGGACTTTGTGCTTGCCTAGTTTGGAGAAAAGGGGACTAAGGGGCAAGCTCACCGCTCTCTGCAGCTTCCTGAGGAGGGCAAGCAGCGAGGGAGGAGCTGATCTCCTCCCTGTGATAGGACATGTGGGAATGGTTCAAAGCTGAACCAGGGGAGGTTCAGCACTGGACATTAGGAAGCATTTATTTACCAAGATGGTGGCCAAACACTGGGACAAGCTTCCTAGAGAGGTGAACAATGCCCCAAGCGTGTCAGTGCTTAGCAGGCATTTGACCAATGCCCTTAATAACATGCTTGAACTTTTGGTCAGCCCTGAATTGATCAGGCAGTTGGACTAGATGGCCATTGTAGGTCCCTTCCAACTGAAAGATATTCTATTCTATTCTATTCTATTCTATTCTATTCTATTCTATTCTATTCTATTCTATTCCATTCCATTCCATTCCATTCCATTTCTACTATTACAGCTGATTGCATTTATTTCTCCTTTGATTTTTCATGTAGGATTTTGATAGTTAAGACAGCTAGTTTCCTTTAGGTAATGAACCAGCAGTCTCCAGTTCACGGATATTATTTTTGCATTACTGCAAAAGCATGGGTTTAATAGCACTGTCTATTTAACCACTAATTGTTGTCCACTTCAGTGTGAAGAAATAAGAAGTGGTAGCCATACTCAAAAGTTTTCTTCAAGCATAATGAAGCAAAAAGCAACCCACACAAGCCAGTAAAACCATGCCTAATAAACTGATGCTGCCAAACAAAGGTATTTTTGTATTATATTTGGTAAATAAAACTGGTATTTACTTGGAAAATGAATCAACCATCAGTCAATGCAATACATAAGGTGAATCTGGCAGGGGATGTTTGTGCAGAGTATCAGCCCTCACCTAAGGAGTTTTAAACACCTGACACATCAGTGGTTATCCACCCCCCCCCCCAAGAGACCTACACACATATTTCATGCCATTTGGTTTATCTCAAAGCTGCATATACACTAGTAATTGCTCAGTGCCATTTTAATGTGTGGCATGGATATGTGTACAGACTGTAGTGTGTTACAGGAAGACTTCCCAGTTATGCAAAATCACTGTTTTGGATTCAGAGAGGCATCCTTGGAAAATGTGTCTATTCTCAAAAGCAGTCCTTGAGG
Organism: Merops nubicus; assembly: GCF_000691845.1. NCBI lineage: Eukaryota > Metazoa > Chordata > Aves > Coraciiformes > Meropidae > Merops > Merops nubicus. Next base: position 10,488 of record NW_008613256.1, on the reverse strand, counting down.
TAAAGGGTCTTTTTTAGCAGGGAATCATGAGATTATGATCATCAGTTATGAGAGAAAATTATTTAGCCACTTTTGTTCATAATTTAGAAGCCAAATTAAGCAACCACATAATCTACCTCACTTCTGTAAGGAAACCCTTTTTATGATTCTTCTCCAAAATTATTTTTGCTTTATCTTTTTTCTGGGAAAGTTCTTCCTCCCTTTCATGAAAGCCCTCAGGCAACAGCTACTTGTGCCCACAGCTCCAGTTGTTGGAGGTCTAGCATCCCTCACAGATAGGGATCACTTCTAGGATCATCCAGAATTTCTCTGTGTTAGCTCCCTGCAGCAAACCCTGAAAAAGGCCAGTTGTTATCAGACCAGACATGCTCTACAAACGAGTGGTCAGAGTGCTCACAATCACAGGCACTTCAAGGGAGATGGTGATGTTGCTGGAGGGAAGAGTGAGCTGATTGTATGGGCTCTGAGTGGTTTTGGCATGGGAAGAAATCTCACAGCGTAAGCTGCTCCTGCTGCATATGCTGGGAGTGTGTGAGATGGCACTCAGAGCCTGATCATCTAGATCCAGATGGGTGGTGCTCCCAGGGGCTGTGCATGTTTTGTAAAATGGTCTAATACCAAAGATTAATCATGGCCAAGTATTTTCTCATCTAAAACATCAAGACATGTTCTCTCAGTCAAAGCAACCACACCGTGCCTATCACGTCTTCAAAGCTGCTTGCTGCTATCACAGAAATTAGGCTGTGTTTTACCTGGGAAATGGAACTATTATCTGCCATAAAAATCTTGCAGTCCTTGATTTAGCATAAAAATATTTTTCTCCTCGTTGGATCCTCAGCTTTTTAGACACAACCATCTAAAAAGTTCTTGAAACATACACTTCACAAGCAGATGCTTTCACTGGACAGCTCACTTGCACTGAAGCATGTGAATGACCCCTGAGACATGGGAGCACTGCTCAGTGTAACTAAGGCAGAGCTGCTGGTTGCCCAGAGAACATCAAGTATTAAGCAGGACGTTGTTGCTTCAGCATGCTGGTTTCTTGCATAAAATTACCAAGCAGAAGCCTATTTGAATTCATAATCTCTTTGGGGCAAAGAATGTTTCCTTCTGGGAAATAATGTCAGGATACCCGCCAGGAGACATTTTCTGTAACTGATAAACAATTAACTCCTTAGGTTAAAAAATTTCTCATTAAGAACAAAAATTGCCATATTTAGTCCAGCTTAAAATCCTTCTAGCCTGGCACCCTCTCTGAAAGGAACTCTCAAACTTCTATTATTAATGGCTGGAGAAAGTCTTCTGCCCTAATGCCTCCCGTTTAATCTCTCAGGTGCTTTGTCATTATCCATTGATAGATATTCCCAATGGGCGTGTGGCAGATGCTTAGTATTAGAGGATGATAAGCCCATCATAAGGAGATATGCCTTACCACATAGGAGTAAAGCATGCAGGAGAGAAGGCAGGACTAAGGCCCTTCAGACTCACAGGAGGAGCCCTAATACAATTCTAAGATCTCACCTGTCACCTCAGTCAATGAATTTTCCTGGGGTACTTCATTATTATTTTTTCCTTCTGGATCTTTGGTGTTATTTTCCAAAACAGAATTCTACCCTCCTAAGGAAAGCACATTTCTTTATGACTGTGGTGTCAAAGGGGGCCAAATACAGTAAGTTATGAAAATGGTTCTCTTTCTGGCCCTCTTTCCAAATAACCTACTTTCCAAGCTAGGCATGGTTTGCCTAGGAAGACTTCTACAATTACAACACATTCAGGACCTGAAACCTGGACCACAGCAGACAAAACCAATGACTGAAACATGCCCAGGATCCAAAAAATAAGCATAGAAAACACAGAGGCAAAACACCACACATCCACTTTTTCCATAGATATTTGCTTTATATTTGCTTTATGTGCCTAAGGGGAAAAATATGGGGCAGAGTTTTTTTCTGGTCTATTGTGTCATTGATTTCCTTTGAGAATTTTTAAGAACAACAGAATGTGTCCATCCCTACATTTTTGAAATATTTGTATCAGGAACTAAAAAAAAAGGTAATCTGAGGAACATGAAAAATAAGGGAAAACCCTGCAGGAGACTTCGGAGACTTGAGACTTTTCTGCAAATTTATCATGCTTTCCTGCAGATAATTTTTATTCCATTTTCCTACATTAATCTTAAAGAAAGAATATGTTCATCCAGTTTTTCCCAATAATTTTATTTGACCATTCCCATAGTTGAATTTTAGGAACAATTGAAATGTTGGGGGAAAAAAGAAGTTTTTACTTCATTTATCAAAACAACTCAGAATTTAAATTCCCTGTCCCACAAAAAAAAAAAAAAAAAGCATTAGATAAATGTGATCTTTCCTGAAAGATCTTTATTTACCCATAATGAGATTCTGTCAAAATCAAGCAAATATTGCTTTGTTAAGATTAACCAGAGGTTTGGTGATAAGTAAACCATTTGTTTAGATGGCTGTGACTGTTTGCCAGTATTTATTACCTGCAATATAGGTTACTTGAAAGAGATCAACCATCCATCAATAGGACATGTCCCTTTGGCAGTTGTTTTATCAGCTGTTCCAAGCATCATTCTTTTTCATTAACTGTTTCATCAAACATCTGTCTTTCATCTTCTTACAAAAAAACTTTCCATGGCAAACTATCATTGACAGATCACCCCTTGCAATGGATGATATTGTGGGGTTTTTATGGTTTGCATTATCCTTTTCAATCTCCCCCACAGAAAGAAGGCAAGAAAATACAGTGTGTTTTACTGAACCATGCAAAAATAAAAGCCCCAACATGCATTTTTGGGCACCCAGCCTTTCAATTAAAAAAAAAAAAAAAGTCTTTGCACTATTTACAGTTATTTACATATTATATTAAAACATGTAAATGTTAGAACAAGAGAATACTACCAAAACCATATTCTTGTTGCTGTAGAAACTGAGCTTGATTTTTTTTCTGCTATGTTAGGAAGAGGCAATTGGCATGCAAACTAACATCTTGGCACCTTGACATTTTAGGCTAATTAAAGTGTAAGGCACAACAAAGAGATATTTTAAATGCTTTTCTTAAAAAAGTACAAGAAAAAACATTTTCAGGCGGAGTTGGAGGAGGAGAAGTTGTTATAAAGGACAGAAACAACCCTTAGCAAAGAGAGGAGATACTGTAAATTTCTTCCCAAATAGCACGCATGATCCAACAATATATTGCTCAAACTCCGATATTATCTTTTCAGTTTGACTGAAATGACAAATATTGTGCCTTATCTTTGGCATAAAAAATAATCACAGACTCGCAACAAATAAATTCAATGAGAGCATGAAGAATACAGATAACCTGAACTACAGATGCCTTATGTGAGATGTATTTGATGAAAGAGAGCTACAGAAATGTCATGTTAGGAAGCCAGAAGAGACAGGAAGAAAAATAAAGTACTTTCTAGACTTCTGAGTTAAGTTTGGTATTCAGGGCAATTAAAACTAAATTAAATCTAAACTAGATTAAACTGAAGCTCTTCGTAGCTCAATCTGTCTGGCAGACTGCTCTCAGTCTCCATCACTATTTAAAAAAAAAAAAAAATCTTCTTTTAATTAAACAATTTGACCTTCATTCTTCTTTGGGAATAACTTTCAGTTTCTAAGGGATGATGAAAAACAGGTGAGTGGAACCAATGCCACTTCATACTCTGTGTCTAACAGACCCCAGGAGCCATGGGCAAGAACAGAGTGTAATGGCTGGAAGATGTCAGAATATGAGGTGGCACAACTACGTATCTCCTAAATGAAAAAGGTAATTAAAGCATGATACAAACACAGCTGGTACCCTATTATTTTCATTTAATCAAACTCAACAACCTATACTAAAATGTTCTGTGTTTGTATCAACTACTTTTATTTTTATTTAATGCAGAATAATTAAACATTTCCAAGAATGGTGCCAAAGAACAGTATTTTGCTTTGCCCATATTAACAAATCCTTAAAAGTTTTTTCTTTGAGGCTTGTCGGCTTGGAAGGTCTTGAAATTTGGACAGGGAGATTTATTTTTTTTTTTAATGCAATTGTATGATATAAACAGTCTCTGGAAAAAGCCATTTTAACTTTGCACACTTTCAAAATATTGACCCACCTTCAAAAAAAGCCACAATTCATTCAAGTTGAATAGAGACTTGTTACGACTTTTTCAAGAACACTTCTCCCCAGTGTTGATTAGAGTGAGAATCCTATAGGCCACTGTTGAGCTGGACTTTTACTCTGCAAGAGCACATCTGCACCAGGTTTGCCCAGTTAACAGCTGGAACACATCTGTAGTACCTGAAGGGTATAGACAGGTTCAAATACTCACTCACTGGAAAACCAGGCCAGAGGGAAGACCATACTTTTACAATGTTCTGTCTTAATGCCATAAGATATTTGGGTTTTTTTAAACAATAGTCTAGAAAAGAAGTATTTTACATTTCCAAAGCTAAGCACTCAGGATTTGGAAACAAATAAAATGAAAGCTTCCTGTGCAAACACGTTTCAGACCTTTTCTCAACATTATAGCACTGTCACTTACATACATGACTTCATACGATCAAGTAAGTTCAAGGAAAGTTTTCAAGAAATATAGCCAAAGGACTTTTCCCCTTTAATTTAGGCCATGTGTAAAGATAGGTAGTACCTCATATAACTCTCAACAGTGTAATTTGTGTTTGTAATATCTATCATGGTAATCACTGATTATGTCTTCCAGCTTTTCCTTTTAAATGCATCCTCCCAGTCCCCTAATTCTAGGTTAGAGTCTTTCCTGTGATAAGCACAGTCAATTTTCATCAGAGGGAATGGAAATGTCACATACACAACTTGTAATTTGCACTTGTGTTTGCTACTTTCCTCTGAGCACATGAGGTGGTGCTTCCACAGCAGTGATCATCTCCCCACTCCAGGAAGCTCTGCTTCTGTTAGAGCAACCCAAAAGTATGTTAGTAGATTCACCACTCTTATCACTTGACCAAATCATACCTAGTTTTCTACCTGTCTTGTCCTTCTATTTGCTTACCAAAGTTTATGAGTAACTGATTGAATTTTGGGTTTATATTTGTTTGCTTCTTTGTTAATGTGGATTGTTTAATAGTTTCTTTACAATGAGTTACAGTTTCATGTTTTTTCTTAACCTCTTATCTAATACTGGCTCTTTAAAATTTGCAATGAACATTCTTTTTAATCTGAAAATGTTCTTTCAAAGGTGTGTTGAAATAGGTTAACAGTAGCTAAACTTTTATACAGGTGACAAATGCAATATATTATAGGCAAAAAATGAGGAAGTTATTTATGAGATAAACCAGAGAATTAATGAATTTTGACATTCAACATCTTTTAGGCATGTAAACCTTAGTAATTTGGAACACGCTCTGTTATAATTATGCACTTACAGAATATGCTTCCTTCCAATATATTTCCCAATTATAAGCCAACTATATGCCAAATCAATCAATTCTCTGTCTAACGCACAAACAAATTTTATTCCTGCTTTTTTCCTGCTGAAAGGTCTATTTTTCTATCAATACAGCAAACCGGGTTGAATTTTGACTATTTAGCCACCTCTTTCCTCCCACACATAGGAAAGCTGGAAGGAGAAATTGAGTTGTGCAACAGTAAGGCAGAATCAGTTCTGGGGGGAGCAGAATCACTACAGCTGAATCACCCTGGCAAGCCAACCTAGATATAGTAGTAATGCATTCCCACAGTGGTTTTTATGATTTTACATTATTTCTGAACAACACCTGATGAAATGTCAAACCTAAAGTATAGCTGACAGCAAGGAGACTGTTACCATCTTGATACAGCAGGCAGCTTTCAACTTTTTCAGTAGGAAAAGCAAAATTTTCAACAGGAGCTCAGCAGGTATTCCACAATATCTTGTTCATTGCCTCAGAAAAAAAAAAAAAATTGCTTTATTTTCATTCTGTCTACTTACAAAATATGCTATACAATTAAAAGGATAGTAACTAAGAGAAGCGCGTGAAAATGGTTGTAAATCTGCCTGTTCCTGCACAGCTTGGCAAGATGCTTTCAGCACAGAGGCTTGCCAAAGAAAAAAATATGTAATCAAATCTGCCAACTTTCACTCATTCACAACTACATTCCTTCATACTGAATTAATTTTAAGGTTGTCAAGTTTTGCCCTCTAGGGATAAAGGACATTTACCGTGGATATTACGAGACACTGTCAAAAGTCTCACTGCTACGTGTTCTGTGGGGACGCTGAATTTGTGACTGAGGAAATTGTGTTTCACACAATAGCCTTCACAATGGCAATGTACTCATTTTGGAGTAATTGTATTCATCTTCATATCTTGCTTTTAAAAGCAATGCACCTTTCCCATGCCAAGAAAAGTGTTGTCCATACCCCTGCATCTGAAGCACTAGCAGGTCCTTCAGGTACTTTACTCTGGTCTAGGCTGACATCGGGAGGGTCACAAAGTGTCTTTATCCTGCTCAAAGCCTCTGTGACAAGGCTCTGTTCAAAACAACTTGTCAGATGGATGCTTTTGACAAACTGCCTTAATAAAAGCAACAATACCACTGAAGCCAGCTATAAATCTTCAACAAAAATTGAATTCTGTAATATTGAATTCAATTCTAAGAAAGGAATTCTGTGAATGACCAGTCTTCTGTTCAGTTTTTAGTACAAGCTAATTCCCTGTGTCTTTATCTTAGTCTCCTGGAGAGTAGTTACATCTCTCCTTACTTCTTGCTATTATTGACCAGAACTGAGTTATATTTTCATACTCAATCCATTTTTTTCAACACACACACCATGTTTTTTGCATTCTTCCCAAACTCTGTGCTGTCAATAAATCAAATCATGCAGTCCTACAAAAGCAGGGTTCATAAGTGTCAGTGCCTCCTAAATAAAAAAAATAAATAAATCATGTGTCTTGAAATCAAAGGCCTGTGTTCATGATGAATACAAACTACAATTTTTCCAGCAGGATTTGCATGTGCAGCTTAGTGAAGTTTGGCAGGTTGTAGCCAAACTTGGCAGGTTGTAGCCAAACTTGGTACTGCTCAGGCTGTTCAGTAAGTTATTTGCCTTGTACTATGATAGAGCTGGCACAGCCTCTGTGTAGTATCTGTAATCCACACAAGAACTTTGTCTCCTGCTTCTTCCACTTTATCACTCTCCAGTAAAATGCAGTGGGAATATCCCTGTTTGAGTAGCGTCTTATCTTCACAGGTTATCCCAGCCCAGTAGACTTCACTCTGCACTGTCTGGTGGTCTCTAGTAAGGCTACTGTGAACTCTTTTACCAGATACACCTGGTCTGTCAGAAAATACTCTGAGATATATATATATATATAAAAGTCCCTGTGAGTTCTGCTTTCTAAGCTGTGCAAAATTCCCTCAGTCTGATGTCCTCTAAGGGATATGTGGCTTCCAGTGAGTAAATCTGGCAGGGGTGGAAGTCTGGGATGCTCTACATAATGTTCAAAGCTTCTTCACAGATACAGCAGTTTTTCAAGTCTGTAGTGTGTAAGTTTCATACTTATAACCCAAGTATGAATCTTCTCTGTTTCATTAACCATTCCAATGACTTAAGTTCCCACCCAAGACTTTTGGATCTCATTAGTGGTTGATGGCAATTCTCCAGACTCCCAACACGCTCACTGCCCCGGTACTCCACTCAGCTCATGGCTAGGCAGAGTTGCATCACCTCCACCAAGCCCAGCTGTGCCTTACCAATACAGAAGAGACAGCAGGTTCAGGGCTTCCTGAAGTGGAACTGAAAGACCAGCATCTCTGTCAGCACCCTTTTTAGCTATAGGCCTCCCACATCCCATGCTTTGGACATGGGAACCGACCACTATGCTCCTCCTGAGCTCTGACTACAGGATTTGTGAAAACTGTAGTCCACTACTGATGCTCCTTACCAACAGGCTTGTAATTCTTTGGCTTACCCACATTTTAGCCAGAACAATTCTCAGACACTATGTCCACTTAGCAGATAGCTTGCTCTGCCAAGATAGCTTTGGCCAGCCCCCGCTAGAGCATAGCTTGCCACTGACATCAGCTTACTCTCTTCTGTTGACTTTTGCTGGAAATCTGCCTTCATGCACTTGTGAAACTCTTCTCTGGCCCCTCAAGATATCATGGCTGCATGTGGGTGATACATAGAAGATATGGAATCCATATGGATCATAAATAGGTACTTGAAATGTTTGGTAGATCTCCTCATATGGTAGAGATGAGATCTTAAGGACTCTGAACACAGCTGGCCTGCTACCAGGCTCAGTAACTAGGTTTTGATTTATTTTGCTTTTTCTTCTTTTCTTTGTCTTTCCTCTATTTTTCCTTCATCCCATTCCTTGCTTCTGGAAGTTGTAATACATACATGTCAAATCCTTCCCCTGTCAGTCAGCATCAGGAAGCATTTTACAAGGGTCTGAGACACCTCAAGTATTTTGTTTGCTACCCCACAACTCCTATTACCCTGGCAGAAATCTTATAGCATTCCTCAGGTACAACAAAATAATTTCCCAGCTCTCCCTTTCTTTACAATCCATTCATTAGCAGAGTTGTGAAGTTTAATAGACACTTCAGTAAAGCTTCTGCTTTTCAAAGACTTGAATTTTAAATTTTTCAGGCTACCTGAGTTTTAAAATGTCAATAGTTTCTTTGGATAAACTACAGTTCAACACACTTCTTGGGTCTAGACTGTTAGAAGAGATCAAGGTAGTCTTTTTATTTCTGCTATTTAATGAACACTTTCCTTCCTTAGAATACTTTCTGTAGAATAGTTTCCTGTATTTCAGACTTTTTTTTTTTTTCTTTTTTTTAGTTGAGACAGAATGCAGAAGCTGGGCAATATCCAGCAACACCAGCATTGCTGCCGACTTTGTGGCTGTATCTACTTGAGTTCTCCTCAGGTACTTGTTCAAACCATCTTTGGTGCTGATACCTGCTTCTTCAGCATAGTTTCTGGCTGCTTCCTACACTTCAGCTTCAAATTTGTCCTAGGTGATGATTTTTTCTATCTAACTAGCTATCTAACCAGCTATCACTACTTTTTACCTAAGTGAAGGCTTTAATCTTCTGTCACCAAGCTCTGTTATGATTTGAAGCAGAAGGGCACCTATCTGCTGGGTTTATACGCAGGGTCTCCTCAACCTCTGCACCATCAGTGCAGATGTTCCCTTCTACACTTTGAATACCAGGTGAAGTGTATTTAATTGCATTCCTAGAGCATTGTACTGCCTCAGCTGGAAACACACATACATGTGGAGAGACTTTCTCACTAGGCTTGCTCTAACAAATTGCATCAAGTTATTCCCGCCTTCCTCTCCCAAGGGAGCTCTAACTGACTCTGACTTTCAACACTGGTGCTCCAAAGATGATTTGGCAACATTTTTTTTTCAGTCTTAGGCAAGTTACCGATTTCATTTGTCTAGCTGTTTCTCAAAAAAAAATGGAGAGTTTTTATGCAACAACTCACTCCCCACATCTACAGACGGGAAAAACAGCATGGGCAAGAAAACAATCTTCCCTATCTACCCTGAGGTTTACATTCCCTCCCCAACCCCTATAAGATACCACATTTCTAGCCAACAATCCTACTAGAGATTTCTGGTGAAATCACTGTTCAGCCAAGTTAAGACGAGAGCAAATACATTTCTCTGTTTACACACAGAAATCAGAGAGCAATATTACTGAAGTTCATACAAACCCCAAGTGTTACAGAAAGGCAGGAAGCCCATGCTTCTTTCAAGATCACATTCCAAAGGCCCTCCAGAACCTGTGACAAGCTGTAAACACCTAATCCATAGAGTCAGGGTCTGAGGACATTTACTGAAGAGCACTTAATGTCAGAAAGGCTTTCGTAATTTCTCTTCACTGTTGGTCCTTCAGAGCTTTCAATGAGCCTAAAAATCATTCCCTAACTCTGCCTGCAATTCTTTCTTAATTCAGTCCAGAAGACGTTTCGATCTTCTCCCCACCAGCTCGCTGGCTGCTCCCTCTTGCTTTTAGAGCGCTGGCATCAGCCTGGGCACAGCGTGGCTGCAAAGCCTCCCCGGATGGTACCGGACCCAGCCGGCCACTGCCTCACAGCTCAGCCCCCCACATCTTGTTAGGGCACCCCGAGGCAGCCAGGCCTCCACCAGCGAGCAGGACAACGTTCCAGGCCTCTCCCCATCCACGTTATGAACCTTATAACCCAGGTGGGCACCAGGAATACCAATTTTCTTCAATCACCTGCTTGGGATTCATGAACGTAGCATACTATTGACCATTGTCTGCAAACTGACATGGCTTTGGCCAAATCAACTGAACAAGAAGACACGTGTCAAAGTACATGAGGGTTACTGGATTTATTTGAAACAAGAGCTAGGGGACCCACAGAAATGTATACAAAGCAGGTTCACACACCGGACCCTACACCTGTAACTCCTCCTGTGTGCCTGCCCCGTGAGCGTTACCGGTGAAACCCCTTAACGCTCA